>NW_027448773.1:47500-57500 GCF_030867145.1 Opisthocomus hoazin
AGAACGGCCACGGCCACAGCCGCCGTGCAACGCCCGAGTCTGCCGGCTGAACCGCGAGTAGCTGCAGCGGTTCGATGGCGCTGGTCCGCGAGCGCCAGCCCTCTGCCCTAGTATACGGACAGCGAGGTCCCCGGCCCCGGCGGGCTCGAAGAGAACCGTCTTCCCCCAGCGGGGAGGCGCGCGAGCGCCGCCGACTCTTACCATGACGTAACTGGAGGCAGCGCAAAGCAGCGACCCCTTCGGCAGCTCCGAAGAAGAACCGGGCAAGACGTCTACCTGCCAGAACCGCGGTGGAGCCAAAGTCCCGCCGGAGCGAGGTAGACGAGGCATCCCTTTCCGCCGGCAGCTCCGGCGGCCACATCGGGCACAACGGACCCGGCGGACGGTAAAACGGGTAGACCTGGCCTCCCTGCCGGCAGAACGGGTAGACGAGGCCTCCCTGCCTGGAACCGGGTAGACCTGGCATCCCTGCCGGAAGCGGGTAGACCTGGCATCCCTGCCGGTAAAACGGGTAGACCTGGCCTCCCTGCCGGCAGAACGGGTAGACGAGGCCTCCCTGCCTGGAACCGGGTAGACCTGGCATCCCTGCCGGAAGCGGGTAGACCTGGCATCCCTGCCGGCAAAACGGGTAGACCTGGTCTCCCTGCCGCCAAAACGGGTAGACCTGGCCTCCCTGCAGGTAAAACGGGTAGACCTGGCCTCCCTGCCGGCAGAACGGGTAGACCTGGCCTCCCTGCCGCCAGAACGGGTAGACCTGGCATCCCTGCCGGCAAAACGGGTAGACCTGGTCTCCCTGCCGGTAAAACGGGTAGACCTGGTCTCCCTGCAGGTAAAACGGGTAGACCTGTTATCCCTGCCGGCAAAACGGGTAGACCTGGTCTCCCTGCAGCCAGAACGGGTAGACCTGGCATCCCTGCCGGTAAAACGGGTAGACCTGGTCTCCCTGCCGGCAAAAAGGGTAGACCTGTTCTCCCTGCCGCCAGAACGGGTAGACCTGGCCTCCCTGCCGGTAAAACGGGTAGACCTGGTCTCCGTGCAGGTAAAACGGGTAGACCTGGCATCCCTGCCGGCAGAACGGGTAGACATGGTCTCCCTGCCGCCAGAACGGGTAGACCTGGCATCCCTGCCGGCAAAACGGGTAGACCTGGTCTCCCTGCCGGTAAAACGGGTAGACCTGGCCTCCCTGCAGGTAAAACGGGTAGACCTGTTATCCCTGCCGGCAAAACGGGTAGACCTGGCATCCCTGCCGGCAAAACGGGTAGACCTGGTCTCCCTGCAGCCAGAACGGGTAGACCTGGTCTCCCTGCCGCTAGAACGGGTAGACCTGGCCTCCCTGCCGGCAATATGGGTAGACCTGGCCTCCCTGCCGGTAAAACGGGTAGACCTGGCATCCCTGCAGGTAAAACGGGTAGACCTGGCATCCCTGCCGGCAAAACGGGTAGACCTGGTCTCCCTGCCGGTAAAACGGGTAGACCTGTTCTCCCTGCAGGTAAAACGGGTAGACCTGTTCTCCCTGCAGGTAAAACGGGTAGACCTGGTCTCCCTGCAGCCAGAACGGGTAGACCTGGCATCCCTGCCGGTAAAACGGGTAGACCTGGTCTCCCTGCCGGCAAAAAGGGTAGACCTGTTCTCCCTGCCGCCAGAACGGGTAGACCTGGTCTCCCTGCCGGTAAATGGGTAGACCTGGTCTCCCTGCCGGCAATATGGGTAGACCTGGCCTCCCTGCAGCCAGAACGGGTAGACCTGGTCTCCCTGCCGGTAAATGGGTAGACCTGGTCTCCCTGCCGCTAGAACGGGTAGACCTGGCCTCCCTGCCGGCAATATGGGTAGACCTGGCCTCCCTGCCGGTAAAACGGGTAGACCTGGCATCCCTGCAGGTAAAACGGGTAGACCTGGCATCCCTGCCGGCAAAACGGGTAGACCTGGTCTCCCTGCCGGTAAAACGGGTAGACCTGTTCTCCCTGCAGGTAAAACGGGTAGACCTGGTCTCCCTGCAGCCAGAACGGGTAGACCTGGCATCCCTGCCGGTAAAACGGGTAGACCTGGTCTCCCTGCCGGCAAAAAGGGTAGACCTGTTCTCCCTGCCGCCAGAACGGGTAGACCTGGTCTCCCTGCCGGTAAATGGGTAGACCTGGTCTCCCTGCCGGCAATATGGGTAGACCTGGCCTCCCTGCAGCCAGAACGGGTAGACCTGGCATCCCTGCCGGTAAATGGGTAGACCTGGCATCCCTGCCGGTAAAACGGGTAGACCTGGCATCCCTGCCGGCAATACGGGTAGACCTGGTCTCCCTGCCGCTAGAACGGGTAGACCTGGCATCCCTGCCGGTAAAACGGGTAGACCTGGCCTCCCTGCCGGCAATACGGGTAGACCTGGCCTCCCTGCCGGTAAAACGGGTAGACCTGGCCTCCCTGCCGGCAGAACGGGTAGACCTGGTCTCCCTGCCGGCAGAACGGGTAGACCTGGTCTCCCTGCAGGAAAAACGGGTAGACCTGGTCTCCCTGCAGCCAGAACGGGTAGACCGCGCATCCCTGCCGGTAAATGGGTAGACCTGGCATCCCTGCCGGTAAAACGGGTAGACCTGGCATCCCTGCCGGCAGAACGGGTAGACCTGGTCTCCCTGCCGCCAGAACGGGTAGACCTGGCCTCCCTGCAGGTAAAACGGGTAGACCTGGCCTCCCTGCCGGCAGAACGGGTAGACCTGGCCTCCCTGCCGGCAGAAGGGGTAGACCTGTCCTCCCTGCGGACAGAGCGGGTCGCCCGTGCTGGAGGCCCGTATGCAGGGGTGCCTGCACGGGGTGGGAAGGGGCGGCGGCGGGGTGCCTGTGCTCTCTCAGCCGGGGCGGCGGTGGGGGGGCTTGTGGGGGGTGGCTGGGGGCGGCAGGCCGGCCGTGCCGGAGGCCCGTATGCAGGGGTGCCTGCACGGGGTGGGAAGGGGCGGCGGCGGGGTGCCTGTGCTGTCTCAGCCGGGGCGGCGGTGGGGGGGCTTGTGGGGGGTGGCTGGGGGCGGCAGGCCGGCCCTGCCGGAGGCCCGTATGCAGGGGTGCCTGCACGGGGTGGGAAGGGGCGGCGGCGGGCTGCCTGTGCTCTCTCAGCCGGGGCGGCGGTGGGGGGGCTTGCGGGGGGTGGCTGGGGGCGGCAGGCCGGCCCTGCCGGAGGCCCGTATGCAGGGGTGCCTGCACGGGGTGGGAAGGGGCAGCGGCGGGCTGCCTGTGCTCTCTGAGCCGGGGCCGCGGTGGGGGGGGCTTGCGGGGGGTGGCTGGGGGCGGCAGGCCGGCCCTGCCGGAGGCCCGTATGCAGGGGTGCCTGCACGGGGTGGGTGGGCCTGCGGCGGGCTGCCTGTGCTCTCTCAGCCGAGGCGGCGGTGGGGGGGGCTTGCGGGGGGTGGCTGGGGTCGGCAGGCCGGCCCTGCCGGAGGCCCGTATGCAGGGGTGCCTGCACGGGCTGGGAAGGGCCGGCGGCGGGGTGCCTGTGCTGTCTCAGCCGGGGCGGCGGTGGGGGGGCTTGTGGGGGGTGGCTGGGGGCGGCAGGCCGGCCCTGCCGGAGGCCCCTATGCAGGGGTGCCTGCACGGGGTGGGAAGGGCCGGCGGCGGGCTGCCTGTGCTCTCTCAGCCGGGGCGGCGGTGGGGGGGCTTGTGGGGGGTGGCTGGGGGCGGCAGGCCGGCCGTGCCGGAGGCCCGTATGCAGGGGTGCCTGCACGGGGTGGGAAGGGGCGGCGGCGGGGTGCCAGTGCTGTCTCAGCCGGGGCGGCGGTGGGGGGGCTTGTGGGGGGTGGCTGGGGGCGGCAGGCCGGCCCTGCCGGAGGCCCGTATGCAGGGGTGCCTGCACGGGGTGGGAAGGGGCGGCGGCGGGCTGCCTGTGCTCTCTCAGCCGGGGCGGCGGTGGGGGGGCTTGCGGGGGGTGGCTGGGGGCGGCAGGCCGGCCCTGCCGGAGGCCCCTATGCAGGGGTGCCTGCACGGGGTGGGAAGGGCCGGCGGCGGGCTGCCTGTGCTCTCTCAGCCGGGGCGGCGGTGGGGGGGCTTGCGGGGGGTGGCTGGGGGCGGCAGGCCGGTCCTGCCGGAGGCCCGTATGCAGGGGTGCCTGCACGGGGTGGGAAGGGCCGGCGGCGGGCTGCCTGTGCTGTCTCAGTCGGGGCG
This sequence comes from Opisthocomus hoazin, assembly GCF_030867145.1. Taxonomy (NCBI): domain Eukaryota; kingdom Metazoa; phylum Chordata; class Aves; order Opisthocomiformes; family Opisthocomidae; genus Opisthocomus; species Opisthocomus hoazin. The sequence goes on from NW_027448773.1 coordinate 51,635, forward strand.
GCGGTGGGGGGGCTTGCGGGGGGTGGCTGGGGTCGGCAGGCCGGCCCTGCCGGAGGCCCGTATGCAGGGGTGCCTGCACGGGGTGGGTGGGCCTGCGGCGGGCTGCCTGTGCTCTCTGAGCCGGGGCGGCGGTGGGGGGGGCTTGCGGGGGGTGGCTGGGGGCGGCAGGCCGGCCCTGCCGGAGGCCCGTATGCAGGGGTGCCTGCACGGGGTGGGTGGGCCTGCGGCGGGCTGCCTGTGCTCTCTGAGCCGGGGCGGCGGTGGGGGGGGCTTGCGGGGGGTGGCTGGGGGCGGCAGGCCGGCCCTGCCGGAGGCCCGTATGCAGGGGTGCCTGCACGGGGTGGGAAGGGGCGGCGGCGGGGTGCCTGTGCTCTCTCAGCCGGGGCGGCGGTGGGGGGGCTTGCGGGGGTTGTCTGGGGGCGGCAGGCCGGTCCTGCCGGAGGCCCGTATGCAGGGGTGCCTGCACGGGCTGGGAAGGGGCGGCGGCGGGCTGCCTGTGCTGTCTCAGCCGGGGCGGCGGTGGGGGGGCTTGTGGGGGGTGGCTGGGGGCGGCAGGCCGGCCCGGCCGGAGGCCCGTATGCAGGGGTGCCTGCACGGGGTATGAAGGGCCGGCGGCGGGGTGCCTGTGCTCTCTCAGCCGAGGCGGCGGTGGGGGGGCTTGTGGGGGGTTGCTGGGGGCGGCAGGCCGGCCCTGCCGGAGGCCCGTATGCAGGGGTGCCTGCACGGGGTGGGAAGGGGCGGCGGCGGGCTGCCTGTGCTGTCTCAGCCGGGGCGGCGGTGGGGGGGCCTGTGGCGGGTGGCTGGGGGCGGCAGGCCGGCCCTGCCGGAGGCCCGTATGCAGGGGTGCCTGCACGGGGTGGGAAGGGCCGGCGGCGGGCTGCCTGTGCTCTCTCAGCCGGGGCGGCGGTGGGGGGGCTTGCGGAGGGGTGGCTGGGGTCGGCAGGCCGGCCCTGCCGGAGGCCCGTATGCAGGGGTGCCTGCACGGGGTGGGAAGGGCCGGCGGCGGGCTGCCTGTGCTCTCTCAGCCGGGGCGGCGGTGGGGGGGCTTGCGGAGGGGTGGCTGGGGGCGGCAGGCCGGCCCTGCCGGAGGCCCGTATGCAGGGGTGCCTGCACGGGGTGGGAAGGGCCGGCGGCGGGCTGCCTGTGATCTCTCAGCCGGGGCGGCGGTGGGGGGGGTTGCGGGGGGTGGCTGGGGGCGGCAGGCCGGCCCTGCCGGAGGCCCGTATGCAGGGGTGCCTGCACGGGGTGGGAAGGGCCGGCGGCGGGCTGCCTGTGCTCTCTGAGCCGGGGCGGCGGTGGGGGGGGCTTGCGGGGGGTGGCTGGGGTCGGCAGGCCGGCCCTGCCGGAGGCCCGTATGCAGGGGTGCCTGCACGGGGTGGGAAGGGGCGGCGGCGGGGTGCCTGTGCTCTCTCAGCCGGGGCGGCGGTGGGGGGGCTTGCGGGGGGTGGCTGGGGGCGGCAGGCCGGCCGTGCCGGAGGCCCGTTTGCAGGGGTGCCTGCACGGGGGTGGGTTGGGTGGGGCGGCGGGAATTTTTTGGTTTTTGTTGCTTTTTTATTTCTTTTTCCGCTTTTGAAACAGAGACGCCGCCCCGTCCTCGGGCGTTTCAGCCGAGCTGATGGAAAGCGGCGCCCCTTCCCGTCGCTTGCGGGGGGGGTGGTGCAGGAGGGGGGAGGCGGCGCGCGCCTGAAATTCCCCTCGCCACCCCCCGTTTCCGAGACTTCGCCGTATCTAGTGGAAGGCGCTAAGCTTGGCCGGACTGTCTCGCTGAAGGGGCGGCGGCGGGGTGCCTGTGCTCTCTGAGCCGGGGCGGCGGTGTGGGGGCTTGCGGGGGGTGGCTGGGGGCGGCAGGCCGGCCCTGCCAGAGGCCCGTATGCAGGGGTGCCTGCACGGGGTGGGAAGGGGCGGCGGCGGGGTGCCTGTGCTCTCTCAGCCGGGGCGGCGGTGGGGGGGCTTGCGGGGGTTGTCTGGGGGCGGCAGGCCGGTCCTGCCGGAGGCCCGTATGCAGGGGTGCCTGCACGGGGTGGGAAGGGGCGGCGGCGGGCTGCCTGTGCTGTCTCAGCCGGGGCGGCGGTGGGGGGGCTTGTGGGGGGTGGCTGGGGGCGGCAGGCCGGCCCTGCCGGAGGCCCCTATGCAGGGGTGCCTGCACGGGGTGGGAAGGGCCGGCGGCGGGCTGCCTGTGCTCTCTCAGCCGGGGCGGCGGTGGGGGGGCTTGCGGGGGGTGGCTGGGGGCGGCAGGCCGGTCCTGCCGGAGGCCCGTATGCAGGGGTGCCTGCACGGGGTGGGAAGGGCCGGCGGCGGGCTGCCTGTGCTGTCTCAGTCGGGGCGGCGGTGGGGGGGCTTGCGGGGGGTGGCTGGGGTCGGCAGGCCGGCCCTGCCGGAGGCCCGTATGCAGGGGTGCCTGCACGGGGTATGAAGGGCCGGCGGCGGGCTGCCTGTGCTCTCTGAGCCGGGGCGGCGGTGGGGGGGGCTTGCGGGGGGTGGCTGGGGGCGGCAGGCCGGCCCTGCCGGAGGCCCGTATGCAGGGGTGCCTGCACGGGGTGGGTGGGCCTGCGGCGGGCTGCCTGTGCTCTCTGAGCCGGGGCGGCGGTGGGGGGGGCTTGCGGGGGGTGGCTGGGGGCGGCAGGCCGGCCCTGCCGGAGGCCCGTATGCAGGGGTGCCTGCACGGGGTGGGAAGGGGCGGCGGCGGGGTGCCTGTGCTCTCTCAGCCGGGGCGGCGGTGGGGGGGCTTGCGGGGGTTGTCTGGGGGCGGCAGGCCGGTCCTGCCGGAGGCCCGTATGCAGGGGTGCCTGCACGGGCTGGGAAGGGGCGGCGGCGGGCTGCCTGTGCTGTCTCAGCCGGGGCGGCGGTGGGGGGGCTTGTGGGGGGTGGCTGGGGGCGGCAGGCCGGCCCGGCCGGAGGCCCGTATGCAGGGGTGCCTGCACGGGGTATGAAGGGCCGGCGGCGGGGTGCCTGTGCTCTCTCAGCCGAGGCGGCGGTGGGGGGGCTTGTGGGGGGTTGCTGGGGGCGGCAGGCCGGCCCTGCCGGAGGCCCGTATGCAGGGGTGCCTGCACGGGGTGGGAAGGGGCGGCGGCGGGCTGCCTGTGCTGTCTCAGCCGGGGCGGCGGTGGGGGGGCCTGTGGCGGGTGGCTGGGGGCGGCAGGCCGGCCCTGCCGGAGGCCCGTATGCAGGGGTGCCTGCACGGGGTGGGAAGGGCCGGCGGCGGGCTGCCTGTGCTCTCTCAGCCGGGGCGGCGGTGGGGGGGCTTGCGGAGGGGTGGCTGGGGTCGGCAGGCCGGCCCTGCCGGAGGCCCGTATGCAGGGGTGCCTGCACGGGGTGGGAAGGGCCGGCGGCGGGCTGCCTGTGCTCTCTCAGCCGGGGCGGCGGTGGGGGGGCTTGCGGAGGGGTGGCTGGGGGCGGCAGGCCGGCCCTGCCGGAGGCCCGTATGCAGGGGTGCCTGCACGGGGTGGGAAGGGCCGGCGGCGGGCTGCCTGTGATCTCTCAGCCGGGGCGGCGGTGGGGGGGGTTGCGGGGGGTGGCTGGGGGCGGCAGGCCGGCCCTGCCGGAGGCCCGTATGCAGGGGTGCCTGCACGGGGTGGGAAGGGCCGGCGGCGGGCTGCCTGTGCTCTCTGAGCCGGGGCGGCGGTGGGGGGGGCTTGCGGGGGGTGGCTGGGGTCGGCAGGCCGGCCCTGCCGGAGGCCCGTATGCAGGGGTGCCTGCACGGGGTGGGAAGGGGCGGCGGCGGGCTGCCTGTGCTCTCTCAGCCGGGGCGGCGGTGGGGGGGCTTGCGGGGGGTGGCTGGGGGCGGCAGGCCGGCCCTGCCGGAGGCCCGTATGCAGGGGTGCCTGCACGGGGTGGGAAGGGCCGGCGGCGGGCTGCCTGTGCTGTCTCAGTCGGGGCGGCGGTGGAGGGGCTTGCGGGGGATGGCTGGGGTCGGCAGGCCGGCCCTGCCGGAGGCCCGTATGCAGGGGTGCCTGCACGGGGTGGGTGGGCCTGCGGCGGGCTGCCTGTGCTCTCTGAGCCGGGGCGGCGGTGGGGGGGGCTTGCGGGGGGTGGCTGGGGGCGGCAGGCCGGCCCTGCCGGAGGCCCGTATGCAGGGGTGCCTGCACGGGGTGGGAAGGGGCGGCGGCGGGGTGCCTGTGCTCTCTGAGCCGGGGCGGCGGTGGGGGGGCTTGCGGGGGGTGGCTGGGGGCGGCAGGCCGGCCCTGCCAGAGGCCCGTATGCAGGGGTGCCTGCACGGGGTGGGAAGGGGCGGCGGCGGGGTGCCTGTGCTCTCTCAGCCGGGGCGGCGGTGGGGGGGCTTGCGGGGGTTGTCTGGGGGCGGCAGGCCGGTCCTGCCGGAGGCCCGTATGCAGGGGTGCCTGCACGGGGTGGGAAGGGGCGGCGGCGGGCTGCCTGTGCTGTCTCAGCCGGGGCGGCGGTGGGGGGGCTTGTGGGGGGTGGCTGGGGGCGGCAGGCCGGCCCTGCCGGAGGCCCGTATGCAGGGGTGCCTGCACGGGGTGGGAAGGGCCGGCGGCGGGCTGCCTGTGATCTCTCAGCCGGGGCGGCGGTGGGGGGGGTTGCGGGGGGTGGCTGGGGGCGGCAGGCCGGCCCTGCCGGAGGCCCGTATGCAGGGGTGCCTGCACGGGGTGGGAAGGGCCGGCGGCGGGCTGCCTGTGCTCTCTGAGCCGGGGCGGCGGTGGGGGGGGCTTGCGGGGGGTGGCTGGGGTCGGCAGGCCGGCCCTGCCGGAGGCCCGTATGCAGGGGTGCCTGCACGGGGTGGGAAGGGGCGGCGGCGGGGTGCCTGTGCTCTCTGAGCCGGGGCGGCGGTGGGGGGGCTTGCGGGGGGTGGCTGGGGGCGGCAGGCCGGCCCTGCCGGAGGCCCGTATGCAGGGGTGCCTGCACGGGGTGGGTGGGCCTGCGGCGGGCTGCCTGTGCTCTCTGAGCCGGGGCGGCGGTGGGGGGGGCTTGCGGGGGGTGGCTGGGGGCGGCAGGCCGGCCCTGCCGGAGGCCCGTATGCAGGGGTGCCTGCACGGGGTGGGAAGGGGCGGCGGCGGGGTGCCTGTGCTCTCTGAGCCGGGGCGGCGGTGGGGGGGCTTGCGGGGGGTGGCTGGGGGCGGCAGGCCGGCCCTGCCGGAGGCCCGTATGCAGGGGTGCCTGCACGGGGTGGGAAGGGCCGGCGGCGGGGTTCCTGTGCTCTCTCAGCCGGGGCGGCGGTGGGGGGGCTTGCGGGGGGTGGCTGGGGGCGGCAGGCCGGCCCTGCCGGAGGCCCGTATGCAGGGGTGCCTGCACGGGGTGGGAAGGGGCGGCGGCGGGCTGCCTGTGCTCTCTCAGCCGGGGCGGCGGTGGGGGGGCTTGCGGGGGGTGGCTGGGGGCGGCAGGCCGGCCGTGCCGGAGGCCCGTTTGCAGGGGTGCCTGCACGGGGGTGGGTTGGGTGGGGCGGCGGGAATTTTTTGGTTTTTGTTGCTTTTTTATTTCTTTTTCCGCTTTTGAAACAGAGACGCCGCCCCGTCCTCGGGCGTTTCAGCCGAGCTGATGGAAAGCGGCGCCCCTTCCCGTCGCTTGCGGGGGGGGTGGTGCAGGAGGGGGGAGGCGGCGCGCGCCTGAAATTCCCCTCGCCACCCCCCGTTTCCGAGACTTCGCCGTATCTAGTGGAAGGCGCTAAGCTTGGCCGGACTGTCTCGCTGAAGGCTTTCTTACTCTGCATCGGTTCTGACGGTGGGCGAGAAAAAAAAACAAAACCAAAGCAGAGCAGGGAAACAGTTACAAAAAGTTCTTGAGAGCCAGCACCGGCCCGCCCATCGGCAGACGGAGCGGCGCCCGGGGTCAACGAGTGCCACCCTGCTGCTTAGCAACCGGAACCCGAGCCGGCCCGCCCCGCCCACCCGCCGGCAAGGGGCGGGCGCTTCCC
>NW_027448773.1:72500-82500 GCF_030867145.1 Opisthocomus hoazin
CGAGTCTGCCGGCTGAGCCGCGGCTGACAAGCGTTCGAGTGCCGGCGACCGCCGCCGGTCTCGGCCCGGCCCTGGAGAAACCCCTCTTGGAGCCCTCGCTCCAGTCGGCAACGGCCACCGGAGCCTGCGGGCAAGCAGCGGCTTCGCGCGGCTTCTGGCAGTCGGAAGCGCCGTGCGCGATAGGTAGGAGGCAGAACGGCCACGGCCAGGGCCGCCGGGCAACGCCCGAGTCTGCCGGCTGAGCCGCGGCTGACAAGCGTTCGAGTGCCGGCGACCGCCGCCCGTCTCGGCCCGGCCCTGGAGAAACCCCTCTTGGAGCCCTCGCTCCAGTCGGCAACGGCCACCGGAGCCTGCGGGCAAGCAGCGGCTTCGCGCGGCTTCTGGCAGTCGGAAGCGCCGTGCGCGATAGGTAGGAGGCAGAACGGCCACGGCCACAGCCGCCGTGCAACGCCCGAGTCTGCCGGCTGAACCGCGAGTAGCTGCAGCGGTTCGATGGCGCTGGTCCGCGAGCGCCAGCCCTCTGCCCTAGTATACGGACAGCGAGGTCCCCGGCCCCGGCGGGCTCGAAGAGAACCGTCTTCCCCCAGCGGGGAGGCGCGCGAGCGCCGCCGACTCTTACCATGACGTAACTGGAGGCAGCGCAAAGCAGCGACCCCTTCGGCAGCTCCGAAGAAGAACCGGGCAAGACGTCTACCTGCCAGAACCGCGGTGGAGCCAAAGTCCCGCCGGAGCGAGGTAGACGAGGCATCCCTTTCCGCCGGCAGCTCCGGCGGCCACATCGGGCACAACGGACCCGGCGGACGGTAAAACGGGTAGACCTGGCCTCCCTGCCGGCAGAACGGGTAGACGAGGCCTCCCTGCCTGGAACCGGGTAGACCTGGCATCCCTGCCGGAAGCGGGTAGACCTGGCATCCCTGCCGGTAAAACGGGTAGACCTGGCCTCCCTGCCGGCAGAACGGGTAGACGAGGCCTCCCTGCCTGGAACCGGGTAGACCTGGCATCCCTGCCGGAAGCGGGTAGACCTGGCATCCCTGCCGGCAAAACGGGTAGACCTGGTCTCCCTGCCGCCAAAACGGGTAGACCTGGCCTCCCTGCAGGTAAAACGGGTAGACCTGGCCTCCCTGCCGGCAGAACGGGTAGACCTGGCCTCCCTGCCGCCAGAACGGGTAGACCTGGCATCCCTGCCGGCAAAACGGGTAGACCTGGTCTCCCTGCCGGTAAAACGGGTAGACCTGGTCTCCCTGCAGGTAAAACGGGTAGACCTGTTATCCCTGCCGGCAAAACGGGTAGACCTGGTCTCCCTGCAGCCAGAACGGGTAGACCTGGCATCCCTGCCGGTAAAACGGGTAGACCTGGTCTCCCTGCCGGCAAAAAGGGTAGACCTGTTCTCCCTGCCGCCAGAACGGGTAGACCTGGCCTCCCTGCCGGTAAAACGGGTAGACCTGGTCTCCGTGCAGGTAAAACGGGTAGACCTGGCATCCCTGCCGGCAGAACGGGTAGACATGGTCTCCCTGCCGCCAGAACGGGTAGACCTGGCATCCCTGCCGGCAAAACGGGTAGACCTGGTCTCCCTGCCGGTAAAACGGGTAGACCTGGCCTCCCTGCAGGTAAAACGGGTAGACCTGTTATCCCTGCCGGCAAAACGGGTAGACCTGGCATCCCTGCCGGCAAAACGGGTAGACCTGGTCTCCCTGCAGCCAGAACGGGTAGACCTGGTCTCCCTGCCGCTAGAACGGGTAGACCTGGCCTCCCTGCCGGCAATATGGGTAGACCTGGCCTCCCTGCCGGTAAAACGGGTAGACCTGGCATCCCTGCAGGTAAAACGGGTAGACCTGGCATCCCTGCCGGCAAAACGGGTAGACCTGGTCTCCCTGCCGGTAAAACGGGTAGACCTGTTCTCCCTGCAGGTAAAACGGGTAGACCTGTTCTCCCTGCAGGTAAAACGGGTAGACCTGGTCTCCCTGCAGCCAGAACGGGTAGACCTGGCATCCCTGCCGGTAAAACGGGTAGACCTGGTCTCCCTGCCGGCAAAAAGGGTAGACCTGTTCTCCCTGCCGCCAGAACGGGTAGACCTGGTCTCCCTGCCGGTAAATGGGTAGACCTGGTCTCCCTGCCGGCAATATGGGTAGACCTGGCCTCCCTGCAGCCAGAACGGGTAGACCTGGTCTCCCTGCCGGTAAATGGGTAGACCTGGTCTCCCTGCCGCTAGAACGGGTAGACCTGGCCTCCCTGCCGGCAATATGGGTAGACCTGGCCTCCCTGCCGGTAAAACGGGTAGACCTGGCATCCCTGCAGGTAAAACGGGTAGACCTGGCATCCCTGCCGGCAAAACGGGTAGACCTGGTCTCCCTGCCGGTAAAACGGGTAGACCTGTTCTCCCTGCAGGTAAAACGGGTAGACCTGGTCTCCCTGCAGCCAGAACGGGTAGACCTGGCATCCCTGCCGGTAAAACGGGTAGACCTGGTCTCCCTGCCGGCAAAAAGGGTAGACCTGTTCTCCCTGCCGCCAGAACGGGTAGACCTGGTCTCCCTGCCGGTAAATGGGTAGACCTGGTCTCCCTGCCGGCAATATGGGTAGACCTGGCCTCCCTGCAGCCAGAACGGGTAGACCTGGCATCCCTGCCGGTAAATGGGTAGACCTGGCATCCCTGCCGGTAAAACGGGTAGACCTGGCATCCCTGCCGGCAATACGGGTAGACCTGGTCTCCCTGCCGCTAGAACGGGTAGACCTGGCATCCCTGCCGGTAAAACGGGTAGACCTGGCCTCCCTGCCGGCAATACGGGTAGACCTGGCCTCCCTGCCGGTAAAACGGGTAGACCTGGCCTCCCTGCCGGCAGAACGGGTAGACCTGGTCTCCCTGCCGGCAGAACGGGTAGACCTGGTCTCCCTGCAGGAAAAACGGGTAGACCTGGTCTCCCTGCAGCCAGAACGGGTAGACCGCGCATCCCTGCCGGTAAATGGGTAGACCTGGCATCCCTGCCGGTAAAACGGGTAGACCTGGCATCCCTGCCGGCAGAACGGGTAGACCTGGTCTCCCTGCCGCCAGAACGGGTAGACCTGGCCTCCCTGCAGGTAAAACGGGTAGACCTGGCCTCCCTGCCGGCAGAACGGGTAGACCTGGCCTCCCTGCCGGCAGAAGGGGTAGACCTGTCCTCCCTGCGGACAGAGCGGGTCGCCCGTGCTGGAGGCCCGTATGCAGGGGTGCCTGCACGGGGTGGGAAGGGGCGGCGGCGGGGTGCCTGTGCTCTCTCAGCCGGGGCGGCGGTGGGGGGGCTTGTGGGGGGTGGCTGGGGGCGGCAGGCCGGCCGTGCCGGAGGCCCGTATGCAGGGGTGCCTGCACGGGGTGGGAAGGGGCGGCGGCGGGGTGCCTGTGCTGTCTCAGCCGGGGCGGCGGTGGGGGGGCTTGTGGGGGGTGGCTGGGGGCGGCAGGCCGGCCCTGCCGGAGGCCCGTATGCAGGGGTGCCTGCACGGGGTGGGAAGGGGCGGCGGCGGGCTGCCTGTGCTCTCTCAGCCGGGGCGGCGGTGGGGGGGCTTGCGGGGGGTGGCTGGGGGCGGCAGGCCGGCCCTGCCGGAGGCCCGTATGCAGGGGTGCCTGCACGGGGTGGGAAGGGGCAGCGGCGGGCTGCCTGTGCTCTCTGAGCCGGGGCCGCGGTGGGGGGGGCTTGCGGGGGGTGGCTGGGGGCGGCAGGCCGGCCCTGCCGGAGGCCCGTATGCAGGGGTGCCTGCACGGGGTGGGTGGGCCTGCGGCGGGCTGCCTGTGCTCTCTCAGCCGAGGCGGCGGTGGGGGGGGCTTGCGGGGGGTGGCTGGGGTCGGCAGGCCGGCCCTGCCGGAGGCCCGTATGCAGGGGTGCCTGCACGGGCTGGGAAGGGCCGGCGGCGGGGTGCCTGTGCTGTCTCAGCCGGGGCGGCGGTGGGGGGGCTTGTGGGGGGTGGCTGGGGGCGGCAGGCCGGCCCTGCCGGAGGCCCCTATGCAGGGGTGCCTGCACGGGGTGGGAAGGGCCGGCGGCGGGCTGCCTGTGCTCTCTCAGCCGGGGCGGCGGTGGGGGGGCTTGTGGGGGGTGGCTGGGGGCGGCAGGCCGGCCGTGCCGGAGGCCCGTATGCAGGGGTGCCTGCACGGGGTGGGAAGGGGCGGCGGCGGGGTGCCAGTGCTGTCTCAGCCGGGGCGGCGGTGGGGGGGCTTGTGGGGGGTGGCTGGGGGCGGCAGGCCGGCCCTGCCGGAGGCCCGTATGCAGGGGTGCCTGCACGGGGTGGGAAGGGGCGGCGGCGGGCTGCCTGTGCTCTCTCAGCCGGGGCGGCGGTGGGGGGGCTTGCGGGGGGTGGCTGGGGGCGGCAGGCCGGCCCTGCCGGAGGCCCCTATGCAGGGGTGCCTGCACGGGGTGGGAAGGGCCGGCGGCGGGCTGCCTGTGCTCTCTCAGCCGGGGCGGCGGTGGGGGGGCTTGCGGGGGGTGGCTGGGGGCGGCAGGCCGGTCCTGCCGGAGGCCCGTATGCAGGGGTGCCTGCACGGGGTGGGAAGGGCCTGCGGCGGGCTGCCTGTGCTCTCTGAGCCGGGGCGGCGGTGGGGGGGGCTTGCGGGGGGTGGCTGGGGGCGGCAGGCCGGCCCTGCCGGAGGCCCGTATGCAGGGGTGCCTGCACGGGGTGGGTGGGCCTGCGGCGGGCTGCCTGTGCTCTCTGAGCCGGGGCGGCGGTGGGGGGGGGCTTGCGGGGGGTGGCTGGGGGCGGCAGGCCGGCCCTGCCGGAGGCCCGTATGCAGGGGTGCCTGCACGGGGTGGGAAGGGGCGGCGGCGGGGTGCCTGTGCTCTCTCAGCCGGGGCGGCGGTGGGGGGGCTTGCGGGGGTTGTCTGGGGGCGGCAGGCCGGTCCTGCCGGAGGCCCGTATGCAGGGGTGCCTGCACGGGCTGGGAAGGGGCGGCGGCGGGCTGCCTGTGCTGTCTCAGCCGGGGCGGCGGTGGGGGGGCTTGTGGGGGGTGGCTGGGGGCGGCAGGCCGGCCCGGCCGGAGGCCCGTATGCAGGGGTGCCTGCACGGGGTATGAAGGGCCGGCGGCGGGGTGCCTGTGCTCTCTCAGCCGAGGCGGCGGTGGGGGGGCTTGTGGGGGGTTGCTGGGGGCGGCAGGCCGGCCCTGCCGGAGGCCCGTATGCAGGGGTGCCTGCACGGGGTGGGAAGGGGCGGCGGCGGGCTGCCTGTGCTGTCTCAGCCGGGGCGGCGGTGGGGGGGCCTGTGGCGGGTGGCTGGGGGCGGCAGGCCGGCCCTGCCGGAGGCCCGTATGCAGGGGTGCCTGCACGGGGTGGGAAGGGCCGGCGGCGGGCTGCCTGTGCTCTCTCAGCCGGGGCGGCGGTGGGGGGGCTTGCGGAGGGGTGGCTGGGGTCGGCAGGCCGGCCCTGCCGGAGGCCCGTATGCAGGGGTGCCTGCACGGGGTGGGAAGGGCCGGCGGCGGGCTGCCTGTGCTCTCTCAGCCGGGGCGGCGGTGGGGGGGCTTGCGGAGGGGTGGCTGGGGGCGGCAGGCCGGCCCTGCCGGAGGCCCGTATGCAGGGGTGCCTGCACGGGGTGGGAAGGGCCGGCGGCGGGCTGCCTGTGATCTCTCAGCCGGGGCGGCGGTGGGGGGGGGTTGCGGGGGGTGGCTGGGGGCGGCAGGCCGGCCCTGCCGGAGGCCCGTATGCAGGGGTGCCTGCACGGGGTGGGAAGGGCCGGCGGCGGGCTGCCTGTGCTCTCTGAGCCGGGGCGGCGGTGGGGGGGGCTTGCGGGGGGTGGCTGGGGTCGGCAGGCCGGCCCTGCCGGAGGCCCGTATGCAGGGGTGCCTGCACGGGGTGGGAAGGGGCGGCGGCGGGGTGCCTGTGCTCTCTGAGCCGGGGCGGCGGTGGGGGGGCTTGCGGGGGGTGGCTGGGGGCGGCAGGCCGGCCCTGCCGGAGGCCCGTATGCAGGGGTGCCTGCACGGGGTGGGAAGGGCCGGCGGCGGGCTGCCTGTGCTGTCTCAGTCGGGGCGGCGGTGGAGGGGCTTGCGGGGGATGGCTGGGGTCGGCAGGCCGGCCCTGCCGGAGGCCCGTATGCAGGGGTGCCTGCACGGGGTGGGTGGGCCTGCGGCGGGCTGCCTGTGCTCTCTGAGCCGGGGCGGCGGTGGGGGGGGCTTGCGGGGGGTGGCTGGGGGCGGCAGGCCGGCCCTGCCGGAGGCCCGTATGCAGGGGTGCCTGCACGGGGTGGGAAGGGGCGGCGGCGGGGTGCCTGTGCTCTCTGAGCCGGGGCGGCGGTGTGGGGGCTTGCGGGGGGGTGGCTGGGGGCGGCAGGCCGGCCCTGCCAGAGGCCCGTATGCAGGGGTGCCTGCACGGGGTGGGAAGGGGCGGCGGCGGGGTGCCTGTGCTCTCTCAGCCGGGGCGGCGGTGGGGGGGCTTGCGGGGGTTGTCTGGGGGCGGCAGGCCGGTCCTGCCGGAGGCCCGTATGCAGGGGTGCCTGCACGGGGTGGGAAGGGGCGGCGGCGGGCTGCCTGTGCTGTCTCAGCCGGGGCGGCGGTGGGGGGGCTTGTGGGGGGTGGCTGGGGGCGGCAGGCCGGCCCTGCCGGAGGCCCCTATGCAGGGGTGCCTGCACGGGGTGGGAAGGGCCGGCGGCGGGCTGCCTGTGCTCTCTCAGCCGGGGCGGCGGTGGGGGGGCTTGCGGGGGGTGGCTGGGGGCGGCAGGCCGGTCCTGCCGGAGGCCCGTATGCAGGGGTGCCTGCACGGGGTGGGAAGGGCCGGCGGCGGGCTGCCTGTGCTGTCTCAGTCGGGGCGGCGGTGGGGGGGCTTGCGGGGGGTGGCTGGGGTCGGCAGGCCGGCCCTGCCGGAGGCCCGTATGCAGGGGTGCCTGCACGGGGTATGAAGGGCCGGCGGCGGGCTGCCTGTGCTCTCTGAGCCGGGGCGGCGGTGGGGGGGGCTTGCGGGGGGTGGCTGGGGGCGGCAGGCCGGCCCTGCCGGAGGCCCGTATGCGGGGGTGCCTGCACGGGGTGGGTGGGCCTGCGGCGGGCTGCCTGTGCTCTCTGAGCCGGGGCGGCGGTGGGGGGGGCTTGCGGGGGGTGGCTGGGGGCGGCAGGCCGGCCCTGCCGGAGGCCCGTATGCAGGGGTGCCTGCACGGGGTGGGAAGGGGCGGCGGCGGGGTGCCTGTGCTCTCTCAGCCGGGGCGGCGGTGGGGGGGCTTGCGGGGGTTGTCTGGGGGCGGCAGGCCGGTCCTGCCGGAGGCCCGTATGCAGGGGTGCCTGCACGGGCTGGGAAGGGGCGGCGGCGGGCTGCCTGTGCTGTCTCAGCCGGGGCGGCGGTGGGGGGGCTTGTGGGGGGTGGCTGGGGGCGGCAGGCCGGCCCGGCCGGAGGCCCGTATGCAGGGGTGCCTGCACGGGGTATGAAGGGCCGGCGGCGGGGTGCCTGTGCTCTCTCAGCCGAGGCGGCGGTGGGGGGGCTTGTGGGGGGTTGCTGGGGGCGGCAGGCCGGCCCTGCCGGAGGCCCGTATGCAGGGGTGCCTGCACGGGGTGGGAAGGGGCGGCGGCGGGCTGCCTGTGCTGTCTCAGCCGGGGCGGCGGTGGGGGGGCCTGTGGCGGGTGGCTGGGGGCGGCAGGCCGGCCCTGCCGGAGGCCCGTATGCAGGGGTGCCTGCACGGGGTGGGAAGGGCCGGCGGCGGGCTGCCTGTGCTCTCTCAGCCGGGGCGGCGGTGGGGGGGCTTGCGGAGGGGTGGCTGGGGTCGGCAGGCCGGCCCTGCCGGAGGCCCGTATGCAGGGGTGCCTGCACGGGGTGGGAAGGGCCGGCGGCGGGCTGCCTGTGCTCTCTCAGCCGGGGCGGCGGTGGGGGGGCTTGCGGAGGGGTGGCTGGGGGCGGCAGGCCGGCCCTGCCGGAGGCCCGTATGCAGGGGTGCCTGCACGGGGTGGGAAGGGCCGGCGGCGGGCTGCCTGTGATCTCTCAGCCGGGGCGGCGGTGGGGGGGGTTGCGGGGGGTGGCTGGGGGCGGCAGGCCGGCCCTGCCGGAGGCCCGTATGCAGGGGTGCCTGCACGGGGTGGGAAGGGCCGGCGGCGGGCTGCCTGTGCTCTCTGAGCCGGGGCGGCGGTGGGGGGGGCTTGCGGGGGGTGGCTGGGGTCGGCAGGCCGGCCCTGCCGGAGGCCCGTATGCAGGGGTGCCTGCACGGGGTGGGAAGGGGCGGCGGCGGGCTGCCTGTGCTCTCTCAGCCGGGGCGGCGGTGGGGGGGCTTGCGGGGGGTGGCTGGGGGCGGCAGGCCGGCCCTGCCGGAGGCCCGTATGCAGGGGTGCCTGCACGGGGTGGGAAGGGCCGGCGGCGGGCTGCCTGTGCTGTCTCAGTCGGGGCGGCGGTGGAGGGGCTTGCGGGGGATGGCTGGGGTCGGCAGGCCGGCCCTGCCGGAGGCCCGTATGCAGGGGTGCCTGCACGGGGTGGGTGGGCCTGCGGCGGGCTGCCTGTGCTCTCTGAGCCGGGGCGGCGGTGGGGGGGGCTTGCGGGGGGTGGCTGGGGGCGGCAGGCCGGCCCTGCCGGAGGCCCGTATGCAGGGGTGCCTGCACGGGGTGGGAAGGGGCGGCGGCGGGGTGCCTGTGCTCTCTGAGCCGGGGCGGCGGTGGGGGGGCTTGCGGGGGGTGGCTGGGGGCGGCAGGCCGGCCCTGCCAGAGGCCCGTATGCAGGGGTGCCTGCACGGGGTGGGAAGGGGCGGCGGCGGGGTGCCTGTGCTCTCTCAGCCGGGGCGGCGGTGGGGGGGCTTGCGGGGGTTGTCTGGGGGCGGCAGGCCGGTCCTGCCGGAGGCCCGTATGCAGGGGTGCCTGCACGGGGTGGGAAGGGGCGGCGGCGGGCTGCCTGTGCTGTCTCAGCCGGGGCGGCGGTGGGGGGGCTTGTGGGGGGTGGCTGGGGGCGGCAGGCCGGCCCTGCCGGAGGCCCGTATGCAGGGGTGCCTGCACGGGGTGGGAAGGGCCGGCGGCGGGCTGCCTGTGATCTCTCAGCCGGGGCGGCGGTGGGGGGGGTTGCGGGGGGTGGCTGGGGGCGGCAGGCCGGCCCTGCCGGAGGCCCGTATGCAGGGGTGCCTGCACGGGGTGGGAAGGGCCGGCGGCGGGCTGCCTGTGCTCTCTGAGCCGGGGCGGCGGTGGGGGGGGCTTGCGGGGGGTGGCTGGGGTCGGCAGGCCGGCCCTGCCGGAGGCCCGTATGCAGGGGTGCCTGCACGGGGTGGGAAGGGGCGGCGGCGGGGTGCCTGTGCTCTCTGAGCCGGGGCGGCGGTGGGGGGGCTTGCGGGGGGTGGCTGGGGGCGGCAGGCCGGCCCTGCCGGAGGCCCGTATGCAGGGGTGCCTGCACGGGGTGGGTGGGCCTGCGGCGGGCTGCCTGTGCTCTCTGAGCCGGGGCGGCGGTGGGGGGGGCTTGCGGGGGGTGGCTGGGGGCGGCAGGCCGGCCCTGCCGGAGGCCCGTATGCAGGGGTGCCTGCACGGGGTGGGAAGGGGCGGCGGCGGGGTGCCTGTGCTCTCTGAGCCGGGGCGGCGGTGGGGGGGCTTGCGGGGGGTGGCTGGGGGCGGCAGGCCGGCCCTGCCGGAGGCCCGTATGCAGGGGTGCCTGCACGGGGTGGGAAGGGCCGGCGGCGGGGTTCCTGTGCTCTCTCAGCCGGGGCGGCGGTGGGGGGGCTTGCGGGGGGTGGCTGGGGGCGGCAGGCCGGCCCTGCCGGAGGCCCGTATGCAGGGGTGCCTGCACGGGGTGGGAAGGGGCGGCGGCGGGCTGCCTGTGCTCTCTCAGCCGGGGCGGCGGTGGGGGGGCTTGCGGGGGGTGGCTGGGGGCGGCAGGCCGGCCGTGCCGGAGGCCCGTTTGCAGGGGTGCCTGCACGGGGGTGGGTTGGGTGGGGCGGCGGGAATTTTTTGGTTTTTGTTGCTTTTTTATTTCTTTTTCCGCTTTTGAAACAGAGACGCCGCCCCGTCCTCGGGCGTTTCAGCCGAGCTGATGGAAAGCGGCGCCCCTTCCCGTCGCTTGCGGGGGGGGTGGTGCAGGAGGGGGGAGGCGGCGCGCGCCTGAAATTCCCCTCG
>NW_027448773.1:97500-110000 GCF_030867145.1 Opisthocomus hoazin
AGAACGGCCACGGCCAGGGCCGCCGGGCAACGCCCGAGTCTGCCGGCTGAGCCGCGGCTGACAAGCGTTCGAGTGCCGGCGACCGCCGCCGGTCTCGGCCCGGCCCTGGAGAAACCCCTCTTGGAGCCCTCGCTCCAGTCGGCAACGGCCACCGGAGCCTGCGGGCAAGCAGCGGCTTCGCGCGGCTTCTGGCAGTCGGAAGCGCCGTGCGCGATAGGTAGGAGGCAGAACGGCCACGGCCAGGGCCGCCGGGCAACGCCCGAGTCTGCCGGCTGAGCCGCGGCTGACAAGCGTTCGAGTGCCGGCGACCGCCGCCGGTCTCGGCCCGGCCCTGGAGAAACCCCTCTTGGAGCCCTCGCTCCAGTCGGCAACGGCCACCGGAGCCTGCGGGCAAGCAGCGGCTTCGCGCGGCTTCTGGCAGTCGGAAGCGCCGTGCGCGATAGGTAGGAGGCAGAACGGCCACGGCCAGGGCCGCCGGGCAACGCCCGAGTCTGCCGGCTGAGCCGCGGCTGACAAGCGTTCGAGTGCCGGCGACCGCCGCCCGTCTCGGCCCGGCCCTGGAGAAACCCCTCTTGGAGCCCTCGCTCCAGTCGGCAACGGCCACCGGAGCCTGCGGGCAAGCAGCGGCTTCGCGCGGCTTCTGGCAGTCGGAAGCGCCGTGCGCGATAGGTAGGAGGCAGAACGGCCACGGCCACAGCCGCCGTGCAACGCCCGAGTCTGCCGGCTGAACCGCGAGTAGCTGCAGCGGTTCGATGGCGCTGGTCCGCGAGCGCCAGCCCTCTGCCCTAGTATACGGACAGCGAGGTCCCCGGCCCCGGCGGGCTCGAAGAGAACCGTCTTCCCCCAGCGGGGAGGCGCGCGAGCGCCGCCGACTCTTACCATGACGTAACTGGAGGCAGCGCAAAGCAGCGACCCCTTCGGCAGCTCCGAAGAAGAACCGGGCAAGACGTCTACCTGCCAGAACCGCGGTGGAGCCAAAGTCCCGCCGGAGCGAGGTAGACGAGGCATCCCTTTCCGCCGGCAGCTCCGGCGGCCACATCGGGCACAACGGACCCGGCGGACGGTAAAACGGGTAGACCTGGCCTCCCTGCCGGCAGAACGGGTAGACGAGGCCTCCCTGCCTGGAACCGGGTAGACCTGGCATCCCTGCCGGAAGCGGGTAGACCTGGCATCCCTGCCGGTAAAACGGGTAGACCTGGCCTCCCTGCCGGCAGAACGGGTAGACGAGGCCTCCCTGCCTGGAACCGGGTAGACCTGGCATCCCTGCCGGAAGCGGGTAGACCTGGCATCCCTGCCGGCAAAACGGGTAGACCTGGTCTCCCTGCCGCCAAAACGGGTAGACCTGGCCTCCCTGCAGGTAAAACGGGTAGACCTGGCCTCCCTGCCGGCAGAACGGGTAGACCTGGCCTCCCTGCCGCCAGAACGGGTAGACCTGGCATCCCTGCCGGCAAAACGGGTAGACCTGGTCTCCCTGCCGGTAAAACGGGTAGACCTGGTCTCCCTGCAGGTAAAACGGGTAGACCTGTTATCCCTGCCGGCAAAACGGGTAGACCTGGTCTCCCTGCAGCCAGAACGGGTAGACCTGGCATCCCTGCCGGTAAAACGGGTAGACCTGGTCTCCCTGCCGGCAAAAAGGGTAGACCTGTTCTCCCTGCCGCCAGAACGGGTAGACCTGGCCTCCCTGCCGGTAAAACGGGTAGACCTGGTCTCCGTGCAGGTAAAACGGGTAGACCTGGCATCCCTGCCGGCAGAACGGGTAGACATGGTCTCCCTGCCGCCAGAACGGGTAGACCTGGCATCCCTGCCGGCAAAACGGGTAGACCTGGTCTCCCTGCCGGTAAAACGGGTAGACCTGGCCTCCCTGCAGGTAAAACGGGTAGACCTGTTATCCCTGCCGGCAAAACGGGTAGACCTGGCATCCCTGCCGGCAAAACGGGTAGACCTGGTCTCCCTGCAGCCAGAACGGGTAGACCTGGTCTCCCTGCCGCTAGAACGGGTAGACCTGGCCTCCCTGCCGGCAATATGGGTAGACCTGGCCTCCCTGCCGGTAAAACGGGTAGACCTGGCATCCCTGCAGGTAAAACGGGTAGACCTGGCATCCCTGCCGGCAAAACGGGTAGACCTGGTCTCCCTGCCGGTAAAACGGGTAGACCTGTTCTCCCTGCAGGTAAAACGGGTAGACCTGTTCTCCCTGCAGGTAAAACGGGTAGACCTGGTCTCCCTGCAGCCAGAACGGGTAGACCTGGCATCCCTGCCGGTAAAACGGGTAGACCTGGTCTCCCTGCCGGCAAAAAGGGTAGACCTGTTCTCCCTGCCGCCAGAACGGGTAGACCTGGTCTCCCTGCCGGTAAATGGGTAGACCTGGTCTCCCTGCCGGCAATATGGGTAGACCTGGCCTCCCTGCAGCCAGAACGGGTAGACCTGGTCTCCCTGCCGGTAAATGGGTAGACCTGGTCTCCCTGCCGCTAGAACGGGTAGACCTGGCCTCCCTGCCGGCAATATGGGTAGACCTGGCCTCCCTGCCGGTAAAACGGGTAGACCTGGCATCCCTGCAGGTAAAACGGGTAGACCTGGCATCCCTGCCGGCAAAACGGGTAGACCTGGTCTCCCTGCCGGTAAAACGGGTAGACCTGTTCTCCCTGCAGGTAAAACGGGTAGACCTGGTCTCCCTGCAGCCAGAACGGGTAGACCTGGCATCCCTGCCGGTAAAACGGGTAGACCTGGTCTCCCTGCCGGCAAAAAGGGTAGACCTGTTCTCCCTGCCGCCAGAACGGGTAGACCTGGTCTCCCTGCCGGTAAATGGGTAGACCTGGTCTCCCTGCCGGCAATATGGGTAGACCTGGCCTCCCTGCAGCCAGAACGGGTAGACCTGGTCTCCCTGCCGGTAAATGGGTAGACCTGGTCTCCCTGCCGCTAGAACGGGTAGACCTGGCCTCCCTGCCGGCAATATGGGTAGACCTGGCCTCCCTGCCGGTAAAACGGGTAGACCTGGCATCCCTGCAGGTAAAACGGGTAGACCTGGCATCCCTGCCGGCAAAACGGGTAGACCTGGTCTCCCTGCCGGTAAAACGGGTAGACCTGTTCTCCCTGCAGGTAAAACGGGTAGACCTGGTCTCCCTGCAGCCAGAACGGGTAGACCTGGCATCCCTGCCGGTAAAACGGGTAGACCTGGTCTCCCTGCCGGCAAAAAGGGTAGACCTGTTCTCCCTGCCGCCAGAACGGGTAGACCTGGTCTCCCTGCCGGTAAATGGGTAGACCTGGTCTCCCTGCCGGCAATATGGGTAGACCTGGCCTCCCTGCAGCCAGAACGGGTAGACCTGGCATCCCTGCCGGTAAATGGGTAGACCTGGCATCCCTGCCGGTAAAACGGGTAGACCTGGCATCCCTGCCGGCAATACGGGTAGACCTGGTCTCCCTGCCGCTAGAACGGGTAGACCTGGCATCCCTGCCGGTAAAACGGGTAGACCTGGCCTCCCTGCCGGCAATACGGGTAGACCTGGCCTCCCTGCCGGTAAAACGGGTAGACCTGGCCTCCCTGCCGGCAGAACGGGTAGACCTGGTCTCCCTGCCGGCAGAACGGGTAGACCTGGTCTCCCTGCAGGAAAAACGGGTAGACCTGGTCTCCCTGCAGCCAGAACGGGTAGACCGCGCATCCCTGCCGGTAAATGGGTAGACCTGGCATCCCTGCCGGTAAAACGGGTAGACCTGGCATCCCTGCCGGCAGAACGGGTAGACCTGGTCTCCCTGCCGCCAGAACGGGTAGACCTGGCCTCCCTGCAGGTAAAACGGGTAGACCTGGCCTCCCTGCCGGCAGAACGGGTAGACCTGGCCTCCCTGCCGGCAGAAGGGGTAGACCTGTCCTCCCTGCGGACAGAGCGGGTCGCCCGTGCTGGAGGCCCGTATGCAGGGGTGCCTGCACGGGGTGGGAAGGGGCGGCGGCGGGGTGCCTGTGCTCTCTCAGCCGGGGCGGCGGTGGGGGGGCTTGTGGGGGGTGGCTGGGGGCGGCAGGCCGGCCGTGCCGGAGGCCCGTATGCAGGGGTGCCTGCACGGGGTGGGAAGGGGCGGCGGCGGGGTGCCTGTGCTGTCTCAGCCGGGGCGGCGGTGGGGGGGCTTGTGGGGGGTGGCTGGGGGCGGCAGGCCGGCCCTGCCGGAGGCCCGTATGCAGGGGTGCCTGCACGGGGTGGGAAGGGGCGGCGGCGGGCTGCCTGTGCTCTCTCAGCCGGGGCGGCGGTGGGGGGGCTTGCGGGGGGTGGCTGGGGGCGGCAGGCCGGCCCTGCCGGAGGCCCGTATGCAGGGGTGCCTGCACGGGGTGGGAAGGGGCAGCGGCGGGCTGCCTGTGCTCTCTGAGCCGGGGCCGCGGTGGGGGGGGCTTGCGGGGGGTGGCTGGGGGCGGCAGGCCGGCCCTGCCGGAGGCCCGTATGCAGGGGTGCCTGCACGGGGTGGGTGGGCCTGCGGCGGGCTGCCTGTGCTCTCTCAGCCGAGGCGGCGGTGGGGGGGGCTTGCGGGGGGTGGCTGGGGTCGGCAGGCCGGCCCTGCCGGAGGCCCGTATGCAGGGGTGCCTGCACGGGCTGGGAAGGGCCGGCGGCGGGGTGCCTGTGCTGTCTCAGCCGGGGCGGCGGTGGGGGGGCTTGTGGGGGGTGGCTGGGGGCGGCAGGCCGGCCCTGCCGGAGGCCCCTATGCAGGGGTGCCTGCACGGGGTGGGAAGGGCCGGCGGCGGGCTGCCTGTGCTCTCTCAGCCGGGGCGGCGGTGGGGGGGCTTGTGGGGGGTGGCTGGGGGCGGCAGGCCGGCCGTGCCGGAGGCCCGTATGCAGGGGTGCCTGCACGGGGTGGGAAGGGGCGGCGGCGGGGTGCCAGTGCTGTCTCAGCCGGGGCGGCGGTGGGGGGGCTTGTGGGGGGTGGCTGGGGGCGGCAGGCCGGCCCTGCCGGAGGCCCGTATGCAGGGGTGCCTGCACGGGGTGGGAAGGGGCGGCGGCGGGCTGCCTGTGCTCTCTCAGCCGGGGCGGCGGTGGGGGGGCTTGCGGGGGGTGGCTGGGGGCGGCAGGCCGGCCCTGCCGGAGGCCCCTATGCAGGGGTGCCTGCACGGGGTGGGAAGGGCCGGCGGCGGGCTGCCTGTGCTCTCTCAGCCGGGGCGGCGGTGGGGGGGCTTGCGGGGGGTGGCTGGGGGCGGCAGGCCGGTCCTGCCGGAGGCCCGTATGCAGGGGTGCCTGCACGGGGTGGGAAGGGCCGGCGGCGGGCTGCCTGTGCTGTCTCAGTCGGGGCGGCGGTGGGGGGGCTTGCGGGGGGTGGCTGGGGTCGGCAGGCCGGCCCTGCCGGAGGCCCGTATGCAGGGGTGCCTGCACGGGGTGGGTGGGCCTGCGGCGGGCTGCCTGTGCTCTCTGAGCCGGGGCGGCGGTGGGGGGGGCTTGCGGGGGGTGGCTGGGGGCGGCAGGCCGGCCCTGCCGGAGGCCCGTATGCAGGGGTGCCTGCACGGGGTGGGTGGGCCTGCGGCGGGCTGCCTGTGCTCTCTGAGCCGGGGCGGCGGTGGGGGGGGCTTGCGGGGGGTGGCTGGGGGCGGCAGGCCGGCCCTGCCGGAGGCCCGTATGCAGGGGTGCCTGCACGGGGTGGGAAGGGGCGGCGGCGGGGTGCCTGTGCTCTCTCAGCCGGGGCGGCGGTGGGGGGGCTTGCGGGGGTTGTCTGGGGGCGGCAGGCCGGTCCTGCCGGAGGCCCGTATGCAGGGGTGCCTGCACGGGCTGGGAAGGGGCGGCGGCGGGCTGCCTGTGCTGTCTCAGCCGGGGCGGCGGTGGGGGGGCTTGTGGGGGGTGGCTGGGGGCGGCAGGCCGGCCCGGCCGGAGGCCCGTATGCAGGGGTGCCTGCACGGGGTATGAAGGGCCGGCGGCGGGGTGCCTGTGCTCTCTCAGCCGAGGCGGCGGTGGGGGGGCTTGTGGGGGGTTGCTGGCGGCGGCAGGCCGGCCCTGCCGGAGGCCCGTATGCAGGGGTGCCTGCACGGGGTGGGAAGGGGCGGCGGCGGGCTGCCTGTGCTGTCTCAGCCGGGGCGGCGGTGGGGGGGCCTGTGGCGGGTGGCTGGGGGCGGCAGGCCGGCCCTGCCGGAGGCCCGTATGCAGGGGTGCCTGCACGGGGTGGGAAGGGCCGGCGGCGGGCTGCCTGTGCTCTCTCAGCCGGGGCGGCGGTGGGGGGGCTTGCGGAGGGGTGGCTGGGGTCGGCAGGCCGGCCCTGCCGGAGGCCCGTATGCAGGGGTGCCTGCACGGGGTGGGAAGGGCCGGCGGCGGGCTGCCTGTGCTCTCTCAGCCGGGGCGGCGGTGGGGGGGCTTGCGGAGGGGTGGCTGGGGGCGGCAGGGCCGGCCCTGCCGGAGGCCCGTATGCAGGGGTGCCTGCACGGGTGGGAAGGGCCGGCGGCGGGCTGCCTGTGATCTCTCAGCCGGGGCGGCGGTGGGGGGGTTGCGGGGGGTGGCTGGGGGCGGCAGGCCGGCCCTGCCGGAGGCCCGTATGCAGGGGTGCCTGCACGGGGTGGGAAGGGCCGGCGGCGGGCTGCCTGTGCTCTCTGAGCCGGGGCGGCGGTGGGGGGGGCTTTGCGGGGGTGGCTGGGGTCGGCAGGCCGGCCCTGCCGGAGGCCCGTATGCAGGGGTGCCTGCACGGGGTGGAAGGGGCCGGCGGCGGGGTGCCTGTGCTCTCTGAGCCGGGGCGGCGGTGGGGGGGGCTTGCGGGGGGTGGCTGGGGGCGGCAGGCCGGCCCTGCCGGAGGCCCGTATGCAGGGGTGCCTGCACGGGGTGGGAAGGGCCGGCGGCGGGCTGCCTGTGCTGTCTCAGTCGGGGCGGCGGTGGAGGGGCTTGCGGGGGATGGCTGGGGTCGGCAGGCCGGCCCTGCCGGAGGCCCGTATGCAGGGGTGCCTGCACGGGGTGGTGGGCCTGCGGCGGGCTGCCTGTGCTCTCTGAGCGCGGGCGGCGGTGGGGGGGGCTTGCGGGGGGTGGCTGGGGGCGGCAGGCCGGCCCTGCCGGAGGCCCGTATGCAGGGGTGCCTGCACGGGGTGGGAAGGGGCGGCGGCGGGGTGCCTGTGCTCTCTGAGCCGGGGCGGCGGTGGGGGGGCTTGCGGGGGGTGGCTGGGGGCGGCAGGCCGGCCCTGCCAGAGGCCCGTATGCAGGGGTGCCTGCACGGGGTGGGAAGGGGCGGCGGCGGGGTGCCTGTGCTCTCTCAGCCGGGGCGGCGGTGGGGGGGCTTGCGGGGGTTGTCTGGGGGCGGCAGGCCGGTCCTGCCGGAGGCCCGTATGCAGGGGTGCCTGCACGGGGTGGGAAGGGGCGGCGGCGGGCTGCCTGTGCTGTCTCAGCCGGGGCGGCGGTGGGGGGGCTTGTGGGGGGTGGCTGGGGGCGGCAGGCCGGCCCTGCCGGAGGCCCCTATGCAGGGGTGCCTGCACGGGGTGGGAAGGGCCGGCGGCGGGCTGCCTGTGCTCTCTCAGCCGGGGCGGCGGTGGGGGGCTTGCGGGGGGTGGCTGGGGGCGGCAGGCCGGTCCTGCCGGAGGCCCGTATGCAGGGGTGCCTGCACGGGGTGGGAAGGGCCGGCGGCGGGCTGCCTGTGCTGTCTCAGTCGGGGCGGCGGTGGGGGGGCTTGCGGGGGGTGGCTGGGGTCGGCAGGCCGGCCCTGCCGGAGGCCCGTATGCAGGGGTGCCTGCACGGGGTATGAAGGGCCGGCGGCGGGCTGCCTGTGCTCTCTGAGCCGGGGCGGCGGTGGGGGGGGCTTGCGGGGGGTGGCTGGGGGCGGCAGGCCGGCCCTGCCGGAGGCCCGTATGCAGGGGTGCCTGCACGGGGTGGGTGGGCCTGCGGCGGGCTGCCTGTGCTCTCTGAGCCGGGGCGGCGGTGGGGGGGGCTTGCGGGGGGTGGCTGGGGGCGGCAGGCCGGCCCTGCCGGAGGCCCGTATGCAGGGGTGCCTGCACGGGGTGGGAAGGGGCGGCGGCGGGGTGCCTGTGCTCTCTCAGCCGGGGCGGCGGTGGGGGGGCTTGCGGGGGTTGTCTGGGGGCGGCAGGCCGGTCCTGCCGGAGGCCCGTATGCAGGGGTGCCTGCACGGGCTGGGAAGGGGCGGCGGCGGGCTGCCTGTGCTGTCTCAGCCGGGGCGGCGGTGGGGGGGCTTGTGGGGGGTGGCTGGGGGCGGCAGGCCGGCCCGGCCGGAGGCCCGTATGCAGGGGTGCCTGCACGGGGTATGAAGGGCCGGCGGCGGGGTGCCTGTGCTCTCTCAGCCGAGGCGGCGGTGGGGGGGCTTGTGGGGGGTTGCTGGGGGCGGCAGGCCGGCCCTGCCGGAGGCCCGTATGCAGGGGTGCCTGCACGGGGTGGGAAGGGGCGGCGGCGGGCTGCCTGTGCTGTCTCAGCCGGGGCGGCGGTGGGGGGGCCTGTGGCGGGTGGCTGGGGGCGGCAGGCCGGCCCTGCCGGAGGCCCGTATGCAGGGGTGCCTGCACGGGGTGGGAAGGGCCGGCGGCGGGCTGCCTGTGCTCTCTCAGCCGGGGCGGCGGTGGGGGGGCTTGCGGAGGGGTGGCTGGGGTCGGCAGGCCGGCCCTGCCGGAGGCCCGTATGCAGGGGTGCCTGCACGGGGTGGGAAGGGCCGGCGGCGGGCTGCCTGTGCTCTCTCAGCCGGGGCGGCGGTGGGGGGGCTTGCGGAGGGGTGGCTGGGGGCGGCAGGCCGGCCCTGCCGGAGGCCCGTATGCAGGGGTGCCTGCACGGGGTGGGAAGGGCCGGCGGCGGGCTGCCTGTGATCTCTCAGCCGGGGCGGCGGTGGGGGGGGTTGCGGGGGGTGGCTGGGGGCGGCAGGCCGGCCCTGCCGGAGGCCCGTATGCAGGGGTGCCTGCACGGGGTGGGAAGGGCCGGCGGCGGGCTGCCTGTGCTCTCTGAGCCGGGGCGGCGGTGGGGGGGGCTTGCGGGGGGTGGCTGGGGTCGGCAGGCCGGCCCTGCCGGAGGCCCGTATGCAGGGGTGCCTGCACGGGGTGGGAAGGGGCGGCGGCGGGCTGCCTGTGCTCTCTCAGCCGGGGCGGCGGTGGGGGGGCTTGCGGGGGGTGGCTGGGGGCGGCAGGCCGGCCCTGCCGGAGGCCCGTATGCAGGGGTGCCTGCACGGGGTGGGAAGGGCCGGCGGCGGGCTGCCTGTGCTGTCTCAGTCGGGGCGGCGGTGGAGGGGCTTGCGGGGGATGGCTGGGGTCGGCAGGCCGGCCCTGCCGGAGGCCCGTATGCAGGGGTGCCTGCACGGGGTGGGTGGGCCTGCGGCGGGCTGCCTGTGCTCTCTGAGCCGGGGCGGCGGTGGGGGGGGCTTGCGGGGGGTGGCTGGGGGCGGCAGGCCGGCCCTGCCGGAGGCCCGTATGCAGGGGTGCCTGCACGGGGTGGGAAGGGGCGGCGGCGGGGTGCCTGTGCTCTCTGAGCCGGGGCGGCGGTGGGGGGGCTTGCGGGGGGTGGCTGGGGGCGGCAGGCCGGCCCTGCCAGAGGCCCGTATGCAGGGGTGCCTGCACGGGGTGGGAAGGGGCGGCGGCGGGGTGCCTGTGCTCTCTCAGCCGGGGCGGCGGTGGGGGGGCTTGCGGGGGTTGTCTGGGGGCGGCAGGCCGGTCCTGCCGGAGGCCCGTATGCAGGGGTGCCTGCACGGGGTGGGAAGGGGCGGCGGCGGGCTGCCTGTGCTGTCTCAGCCGGGGCGGCGGTGGGGGGGCTTGTGGGGGGTGGCTGGGGGCGGCAGGCCGGCCCTGCCGGAGGCCCGTATGCAGGGGTGCCTGCACGGGGTGGGAAGGGCCGGCGGCGGGCTGCCTGTGATCTCTCAGCCGGGGCGGCGGTGGGGGGGGTTGCGGGGGGTGGCTGGGGGCGGCAGGCCGGCCCTGCCGGAGGCCCGTATGCAGGGGTGCCTGCACGGGGTGGGAAGGGCCGGCGGCGGGCTGCCTGTGCTCTCTGAGCCGGGGCGGCGGTGGGGGGGGCTTGCGGGGGGTGGCTGGGGTCGGCAGGCCGGCCCTGCCGGAGGCCCGTATGCAGGGGTGCCTGCACGGGGTGGGAAGGTGCGGCGGCGGGGTGCCTGTGCTCTCTGAGCCGGGGCGGCGGTGGGGGGGCTTGCGGGGGGTGGCTGGGGGCGGCAGGCCGGCCCTGCCGGAGGCCCGTATGCAGGGGTGCCTGCACGGGGTGGGTGGGCCTGCGGCGGGCTGCCTGTGCTCTCTGAGCCGGGGCGGCGGTGGGGGGGGCTTGCGGGGGGTGGCTGGGGGCGGCAGGCCGGCCCTGCCGGAGGCCCGTATGCAGGGGTGCCTGCACGGGGTGGGAAGGGGCGGCGGCGGGGTGCCTGTGCTCTCTGAGCCGGGGCGGCGGTGGGGGGGCTTGCGGGGGGTGGCTGGGGGCGGCAGGCCGGCCCTGCCGGAGGCCCGTATGCAGGGGTGCCTGCACGGGGTGGGAAGGGCCGGCGGCGGGGTTCCTGTGCTCTCTCAGCCGGGGCGGCGGTGGGGGGGCTTGCGGGGGGTGGCTGGGGGCGGCAGGCCGGCCCTGCCGGAGGCCCGTATGCAGGGGTGCCTGCACGGGGTGGGAAGGGGCGGCGGCGGGCTGCCTGTGCTCTCTCAGCCGGGGCGGCGGTGGGGGGGCTTGCGGGGGGTGGCTGGGGGCGGCAGGCCGGCCGTGCCGGAGGCCCGTTTGCAGGGGTGCCTGCACGGGGGTGGGTTGGGTGGGGCGGCGGGAATTTTTTGGTTTTTGTTGCTTTTTTATTTCTTTTTCCGCTTTTGAAACAGAGACGCCGCCCCGTCCTCGGGCGTTTCAGCCGAGCTGATGGAAAGCGGCGCCCCTTCCCGTCGCTTGCGGGGGGGGTGGTGCAGGAGGGGGGAGGCGGCGCGCGCCTGAAATTCCCCTCGCCACCCCCCGTTTCCGAGACTTCGCCGTATCTAGTGGAAGGCGCTAAGCTTGGCCGGACTGTCTCGCTGAAGGCTTTCTTACTCTGCATCGGTTCTGACGGTGGGCGAGAAAAAAAAACAAAACCAAAGCAGAGCAGGGAAACAGTTACAAAAAGTTCTTGAGAGCCAGCACCGGCCCGCCCATCGGCAGACGGAGCGGCGCCCGGGGTCAACGAGTGCCACCCTGCTGCTTAGCAACCGGAACCCGAGCCGGCCCGCCCCGCCCACCCGCCGGCAAGGGGCGGGCGCTTCCCCGCGGCAGAAGGGGGAGACAGAGACTGAGAGACGGGGTCGAGGAGCAGGCGGGGAGCCTTGCGCTGAGGTAGGCTGGGGACGGGGCCTCTTTTCCGAGAAGATTGAGGTTTGAGTCGGGGGGGGGGGGGGGGGGCGGCGGCAGGGGCTGCTTGTGCGCTCTCGGCCGGGGCGGCGGTGGGGGGGTGGCGGGGTGGGGGGGGGCAGCGGAGCGGCCGTGCCGGAGGCCCGTATGCAGGGGTGCCCGCACCGGGGGGGGGGGTGGGGGGGGGCGGCGGCAGGGGCTGCTTGTGCGCTCTCGGCCGGGGCGGCGGTGGGGGGGGGCTTGCGGGTGGGGGTGCGGCGGCCGGGCTGCCGTGCCGGAGGCCCGTTTGCAGGGGTGCCTGCACGGGGGGAGGTGGGGTGGGGGGGGGGGGGGGGGTGGGGCGGGGCGGCGGGAATTTTTTGGTTTTTGTTGCTTTTTTATTTTTTTTCCGCTTTTGAAACACAGACGCCGCCCCGCCTTCGGGCGTTTCAGCCGAGCTGATAGAAAGCTGCGCCCCTTCCCGTTGCTTGCGGGGGGGGTTGGTGCCGCGGAAGGGGGTGGCGGGGGGGGCGGGAACGGGACGGGGACGGGGACGGGGACGGGGACGGGGACGGGGACGGGGACGGGGACGGGTCTGGCCGACGGGTCTGGACGACAGCGCCCCCCCGACCCCGCGTCCCGGCCGGCCACCACGTCTACCCGGGACCGGGTCGGCGGGGAGGACAGGTCTACCCGACAGCGCCCCCCCCATCGCCCCGCGTCCCGGCCGGCCACCACGTCTACCCGGGACCGGTTCGGCGGGGAGGACAGGTCTACCAGGGACCGGTTCGGCGGGGAGGACAGGTCTACCCGACAGCGCCCCCCCCATCCCGGGTCCCGGCCGGCCACCACGTCTACCCGGGACCGGTTTGGCGGGGAGGACAGGTCTACCCGGGACCGTGTCGGCGGGGAGGACAGGTCTACCCGACAGCGCCCCCCCCCATCGCCCCGCGTCCCGGCCGGCCACCACGTCTACCCGGGACCGGTTCGGCGGGGAGGACAGGTCTACCCGGGACCGGTTCGGCGGGGAGGACAGGTCTACCCGACAGCGCCCCCCCCATCCCGGGTCCCGGCCGGCCACCACGTCTACCCGGGACCGGTTTGGCGGGGAGGACAGGTCTACCCGGGACCGGGTCGGCGGGGAGGACAGGTCTACCCGACCGCGCCCGCCCCCGATCCCGAGTCCCGGCCGGCCACCACGTCTACCCGGGACCGGTTCGGCGGGGAGGACAGGTCTACCCGGGACCGGGTCGGCGGGGAGGACAGGTCTACCCGACCGCGCCCGCCCCCGATCCCGAGTCCCGGCCGGCCACC
>NW_027448773.1:120000-122500 GCF_030867145.1 Opisthocomus hoazin
GCTTCGGAGCGCTCCCCGAGTCTCCATTTAGGGGGACGAAGGCCCGCGCGCTCGCGCGCGCGGCCCTGCGAGGCACCCCAGCCGCGCCGCTGCTGGCCCGCCGGCCCCCCCCCCCCCGCGCTAGGGCGGGGGGGCTCGGCGGCGCAGACGGCGATTGATCGTAAAGCGACGCTCAGACAGGCGTAGCCCCGGGAGGAACCCGGGGCCGCGAGTGCGTTCGAAGTGTCGATGATCAATGTGTCCTGCAATTCACATTAATTCTCGCAGCTAGCTGCGTTCTTCATCGACGCACGAGCCGAGTGATCCACCGCTAAGAGTTGTCTCGGTTTCGGCACCGCCCCGCGCGCGCGGAGGGGCCGGGACCGCTCGCCGAGAGCGGCCCCTTCTCTGAGGACGGCCGGACCGACCGCCGGCCCCGCCGCCGCCCACCCCCCTCCGCACGCGCGGAGGGGGCGCGGCGCGGCGGCGCGACGCGGCGCGACGGAGAGGCCCTCGCCTCGGCTTGACCGTACGAGCACAGGGGAAACGGAAAACAACGGAAAACCCCGAGCGGCCAAAGGGCGGGGGAGCCCGCGCTCCCGACCGACCCTGGGGAAACGTACGCAACACACACACACACCCTTGGCGCGCTTCGGGGGCGGCCCAGGCGCCCGGGCTCGGACCGGCCTCCCCCCGGAGGCTACGGCACGCCCGGCCGCGACGCCTGCCCGCCTTCGCTCGGGAGCCGGACGCCCGGCTGCGCCCGCGCTGCGACGAGCCGGCTCCGCCCACCACGGTCGCCTCTCGCCCCGCCGGCGAACCTCGGCGCCGACGCCGCCTTCCACCGACGCCGGAGGAAGCGCGGCCGGCCACTGGAGCGCGAGCCGGCGACGCGCGGCCGCCCACCGGCCCGCGCCGGATGGGCGAACCCGGCCACCCCGCCCGGCGGCGGCGGCCGCCACCGCCGCCGCGAAAACCGCCGCCGCAGCCGCTTCTCGCCTCGGCCCCCTGGGGCCGCCGGCACGGCCCCAGCGGAAAGGCGGACGGCGCTGAGCGCGGGGGGCGGCTCCCACTCTCCCCGTTTCCACGCGAAGACCCGGAGCGGGACGCCCCCGCGCCGCGCGCCCGCCCTCGAGACGGAAGCGACGGGCGGGGAAACGCGGGACGGGACGGCCGCCAGCGGATGCGGCCGGGGAACCCTCCCGGACGACCCGACGGACGACCGGCACCGACCGGCACGCCGAGCGGCGCCGCCGCCGCTCGGCCTGGGGGGGTGTGGCTCGCCCCCCCCTTTCTTTCCCTGGGCGCCGAGGGCGGGGCGAGGAGCGGGAGAGGGGAGCGCGGCGCGCCCCGAGCGCGGCCGCAGCGCGAGCGTCCAAAGGCGCGGGGCGGCCCCCCGGCGGCCGCCCCCCCCCGCGGGGGCTCGCCGCGCCTTTCTTTCCCCCGGCGCGGAGCCCGCGCTCCGGCCGGCGGGTGGCCCCGTTTGCGAGGGCGGGCAGGTCGGCCGCGGCCGACCCGCGCCGCGGTCTCTCCGCCGAGACCGGCCCGCGGAGAGGGGGGGCAGGTTGGGGCAGCGAGACGCCCCCCCTTCTCCGGCACGGCGGCCCGCGGGGGCGGACGCCCCCCCCGCGGCTCGCGCCGTGCCGCTCGAGTCTTTAAACCGCCGCCCGGCTCCTTTGGCCTTTGACCCCCGGACTCGGCCGAGGGAGGGCCGCCGAAGCGCGGACGCTAGGTACCTGGCCCTGGGGTGAGGGAAACGACCTGCATGGCCCCGCGGGGGTGCCTCCCCCGGCTGCCGCCCTCGGGGGAGCGTCCGCCCGCGGGGGCGCGCCCGGCATCCGCCGCCACCACCTCGTCCTCCTTAGCCCCGGGGCCCGGGGTTTCCCTCGATAGCCCGGCGCTGCGCCCGGGGGGAGAGACGTGGCTCGGGCCGCCCGCTCGCGCGGGACGCGACCCGGCCGGGGGGGGGCCTCGCCCGCCCCGGGCGGCGCCAGCGGCCGAGACCGTGCTCGCGCCCCCCCCTTCCGCCACGGCTCCCTCTTCGAGAGGCAGCCGTGCCGGGTCGGAGGGGAGGTTCGCGGGTCCGGCCGCCGCGCCGCCCGAAACGCCGTGCGCACACCCGCGCCACGGCCCGGAACGCCCGGAGACAGCCCTGTCCCGCGCGCGGGGGGGTAGACGGCGCCGCCGCCGGCGCCGCCCCACCCCCCCCCCAGGAGCTGCCGCCCCCCGAAGACGGCGACACCCCTCGGCTGTCGCGCTTGCGGCCCCCGGTGCCGCCGCCGTCGCTCGACGCTCGCCCCCCGGCCCGCCGAGCAGGCCGGTGCTCTGCCGGCCGTGCTCGCCGCGTTGCCCCGCCGGCATCCCCCCCTCTTGCTTCCCGCGCAGACGCGGGAAGCGGGGAGCCGGCGGGGGCGCGGCGTCCGCGGCCGACAGGTCGACGCACCCGCGCGCGTCGGAGGACGAGCCGCACGAGACGACGGCGGCGGCGGGCGACAGGACGAGGAGAGCGCCTCCGGGGAGC
>NW_027448773.1:127500-137500 GCF_030867145.1 Opisthocomus hoazin
CCCAGCGGGGAGGCGCGCGAGCGCCGCCGACTCTTACCATGACGTAACTGGAGGCAGCGCAAAGCAGCGACCCCTTCGGCAGCTCCGAAGAAGAACCGGGCAAGACGTCTACCTGCCAGAACCGCGGTGGAGCCAAAGTCCCGCCGGAGCGAGGTAGACGAGGCATCCCTTTCCGCCGGCAGCTCCGGCGGCCACATCGGGCACAACGGACCCGGCGGACGGTAAAACGGGTAGACCTGGCCTCCCTGCCGGCAGAACGGGTAGACGAGGCCTCCCTGCCTGGAACCGGGTAGACCTGGCATCCCTGCCGGAAGCGGGTAGACCTGGCATCCCTGCCGGTAAAACGGGTAGACCTGGCCTCCCTGCCGGCAGAACGGGTAGACGAGGCCTCCCTGCCTGGAACCGGGTAGACCTGGCATCCCTGCCGGAAGCGGGTAGACCTGGCATCCCTGCCGGCAAAACGGGTAGACCTGGTCTCCCTGCCGCCAAAACGGGTAGACCTGGCCTCCCTGCAGGTAAAACGGGTAGACCTGGCCTCCCTGCCGGCAGAACGGGTAGACCTGGCCTCCCTGCCGCCAGAACGGGTAGACCTGGCATCCCTGCCGGCAAAACGGGTAGACCTGGTCTCCCTGCCGGTAAAACGGGTAGACCTGGTCTCCCTGCAGGTAAAACGGGTAGACCTGTTATCCCTGCCGGCAAAACGGGTAGACCTGGTCTCCCTGCAGCCAGAACGGGTAGACCTGGCATCCCTGCCGGTAAAACGGGTAGACCTGGTCTCCCTGCCGGCAAAAAGGGTAGACCTGTTCTCCCTGCCGCCAGAACGGGTAGACCTGGCCTCCCTGCCGGTAAAACGGGTAGACCTGGTCTCCGTGCAGGTAAAACGGGTAGACCTGGCATCCCTGCCGGCAGAACGGGTAGACATGGTCTCCCTGCCGCCAGAACGGGTAGACCTGGCATCCCTGCCGGCAAAACGGGTAGACCTGGTCTCCCTGCCGGTAAAACGGGTAGACCTGGCCTCCCTGCAGGTAAAACGGGTAGACCTGTTATCCCTGCCGGCAAAACGGGTAGACCTGGCATCCCTGCCGGCAAAACGGGTAGACCTGGTCTCCCTGCAGCCAGAACGGGTAGACCTGGTCTCCCTGCCGCTAGAACGGGTAGACCTGGCCTCCCTGCCGGCAATATGGGTAGACCTGGCCTCCCTGCCGGTAAAACGGGTAGACCTGGCATCCCTGCAGGTAAAACGGGTAGACCTGGCATCCCTGCCGGCAAAACGGGTAGACCTGGTCTCCCTGCCGGTAAAACGGGTAGACCTGTTCTCCCTGCAGGTAAAACGGGTAGACCTGTTCTCCCTGCAGGTAAAACGGGTAGACCTGGTCTCCCTGCAGCCAGAACGGGTAGACCTGGCATCCCTGCCGGTAAAACGGGTAGACCTGGTCTCCCTGCCGGCAAAAAGGGTAGACCTGTTCTCCCTGCCGCCAGAACGGGTAGACCTGGTCTCCCTGCCGGTAAATGGGTAGACCTGGTCTCCCTGCCGGCAATATGGGTAGACCTGGCCTCCCTGCAGCCAGAACGGGTAGACCTGGTCTCCCTGCCGGTAAATGGGTAGACCTGGTCTCCCTGCCGCTAGAACGGGTAGACCTGGCCTCCCTGCCGGCAATATGGGTAGACCTGGCCTCCCTGCCGGTAAAACGGGTAGACCTGGCATCCCTGCAGGTAAAACGGGTAGACCTGGCATCCCTGCCGGCAAAACGGGTAGACCTGGTCTCCCTGCCGGTAAAACGGGTAGACCTGTTCTCCCTGCAGGTAAAACGGGTAGACCTGGTCTCCCTGCAGCCAGAACGGGTAGACCTGGCATCCCTGCCGGTAAAACGGGTAGACCTGGTCTCCCTGCCGGCAAAAAGGGTAGACCTGTTCTCCCTGCCGCCAGAACGGGTAGACCTGGTCTCCCTGCCGGTAAATGGGTAGACCTGGTCTCCCTGCCGGCAATATGGGTAGACCTGGCCTCCCTGCAGCCAGAACGGGTAGACCTGGCATCCCTGCCGGTAAATGGGTAGACCTGGCATCCCTGCCGGTAAAACGGGTAGACCTGGCATCCCTGCCGGCAATACGGGTAGACCTGGTCTCCCTGCCGCTAGAACGGGTAGACCTGGCATCCCTGCCGGTAAAACGGGTAGACCTGGCCTCCCTGCCGGCAATACGGGTAGACCTGGCCTCCCTGCCGGTAAAACGGGTAGACCTGGCCTCCCTGCCGGCAGAACGGGTAGACCTGGTCTCCCTGCCGGCAGAACGGGTAGACCTGGTCTCCCTGCAGGAAAAACGGGTAGACCTGGTCTCCCTGCAGCCAGAACGGGTAGACCGCGCATCCCTGCCGGTAAATGGGTAGACCTGGCATCCCTGCCGGTAAAACGGGTAGACCTGGCATCCCTGCCGGCAGAACGGGTAGACCTGGTCTCCCTGCCGCCAGAACGGGTAGACCTGGCCTCCCTGCAGGTAAAACGGGTAGACCTGGCCTCCCTGCCGGCAGAACGGGTAGACCTGGCCTCCCTGCCGGCAGAAGGGGTAGACCTGTCCTCCCTGCGGACAGAGCGGGTCGCCCGTGCTGGAGGCCCGTATGCAGGGGTGCCTGCACGGGGTGGGAAGGGGCGGCGGCGGGGTGCCTGTGCTCTCTCAGCCGGGGCGGCGGTGGGGGGGCTTGTGGGGGGTGGCTGGGGGCGGCAGGCCGGCCGTGCCGGAGGCCCGTATGCAGGGGTGCCTGCACGGGGTGGGAAGGGGCGGCGGCGGGGTGCCTGTGCTGTCTCAGCCGGGGCGGCGGTGGGGGGGCTTGTGGGGGGTGGCTGGGGGCGGCAGGCCGGCCCTGCCGGAGGCCCGTATGCAGGGGTGCCTGCACGGGGTGGGAAGGGGCGGCGGCGGGCTGCCTGTGCTCTCTCAGCCGGGGCGGCGGTGGGGGGGCTTGCGGGGGGTGGCTGGGGGCGGCAGGCCGGCCCTGCCGGAGGCCCGTATGCAGGGGTGCCTGCACGGGGTGGGAAGGGGCAGCGGCGGGCTGCCTGTGCTCTCTGAGCCGGGGCCGCGGTGGGGGGGGCTTGCGGGGGGTGGCTGGGGGCGGCAGGCCGGCCCTGCCGGAGGCCCGTATGCAGGGGTGCCTGCACGGGGTGGGTGGGCCTGCGGCGGGCTGCCTGTGCTCTCTCAGCCGAGGCGGCGGTGGGGGGGGCTTGCGGGGGGTGGCTGGGGTCGGCAGGCCGGCCCTGCCGGAGGCCCGTATGCAGGGGTGCCTGCACGGGCTGGGAAGGGCCGGCGGCGGGGTGCCTGTGCTGTCTCAGCCGGGGCGGCGGTGGGGGGGCTTGTGGGGGGTGGCTGGGGGCGGCAGGCCGGCCCTGCCGGAGGCCCCTATGCAGGGGTGCCTGCACGGGGTGGGAAGGGCCGGCGGCGGGCTGCCTGTGCTCTCTCAGCCGGGGCGGCGGTGGGGGGGCTTGTGGGGGGTGGCTGGGGGCGGCAGGCCGGCCGTGCCGGAGGCCCGTATGCAGGGGTGCCTGCACGGGGTGGGAAGGGGCGGCGGCGGGGTGCCAGTGCTGTCTCAGCCGGGGCGGCGGTGGGGGGGCTTGTGGGGGGTGGCTGGGGGCGGCAGGCCGGCCCTGCCGGAGGCCCGTATGCAGGGGTGCCTGCACGGGGTGGGAAGGGGCGGCGGCGGGCTGCCTGTGCTCTCTCAGCCGGGGCGGCGGTGGGGGGGCTTGCGGGGGGTGGCTGGGGGCGGCAGGCCGGCCCTGCCGGAGGCCCCTATGCAGGGGTGCCTGCACGGGGTGGGAAGGGCCGGCGGCGGGCTGCCTGTGCTCTCTCAGCCGGGGCGGCGGTGGGGGGGCTTGCGGGGGGTGGCTGGGGGCGGCAGGCCGGTCCTGCCGGAGGCCCGTATGCAGGGGTGCCTGCACGGGGTGGGAAGGGCCGGCGGCGGGCTGCCTGTGCTGTCTCAGTCGGGGCGGCGGTGGGGGGGCTTGCGGGGGGTGGCTGGGGTCGGCAGGCCGGCCCTGCCGGAGGCCCGTATGCAGGGGTGCCTGCACGGGGTGGGTGGGCCTGCGGCGGGCTGCCTGTGCTCTCTGAGCCGGGGCGGCGGTGGGGGGGGCTTGCGGGGGGTGGCTGGGGGCGGCAGGCCGGCCCTGCCGGAGGCCCGTATGCAGGGGTGCCTGCACGGGGTGGGTGGGCCTGCGGCGGGCTGCCTGTGCTCTCTGAGCCGGGGCGGCGGTGGGGGGGGCTTGCGGGGGGTGGCTGGGGGCGGCAGGCCGGCCCTGCCGGAGGCCCGTATGCAGGGGTGCCTGCACGGGGTGGGAAGGGGCGGCGGCGGGGTGCCTGTGCTCTCTCAGCCGGGGCGGCGGTGGGGGGGCTTGCGGGGGTTGTCTGGGGGCGGCAGGCCGGTCCTGCCGGAGGCCCGTATGCAGGGGTGCCTGCACGGGCTGGGAAGGGGCGGCGGCGGGCTGCCTGTGCTGTCTCAGCCGGGGCGGCGGTGGGGGGGCTTGTGGGGGGTGGCTGGGGGCGGCAGGCCGGCCCGGCCGGAGGCCCGTATGCAGGGGTGCCTGCACGGGGTATGAAGGGCCGGCGGCGGGGTGCCTGTGCTCTCTCAGCCGAGGCGGCGGTGGGGGGGCTTGTGGGGGGTTGCTGGGGGCGGCAGGCCGGCCCTGCCGGAGGCCCGTATGCAGGGGTGCCTGCACGGGGTGGGAAGGGGCGGCGGCGGGCTGCCTGTGCTGTCTCAGCCGGGGCGGCGGTGGGGGGGCCTGTGGCGGGTGGCTGGGGGCGGCAGGCCGGCCCTGCCGGAGGCCCGTATGCAGGGGTGCCTGCACGGGGTGGGAAGGGCCGGCGGCGGGCTGCCTGTGCTCTCTCAGCCGGGGCGGCGGTGGGGGGGCTTGCGGAGGGGTGGCTGGGGTCGGCAGGCCGGCCCTGCCGGAGGCCCGTATGCAGGGGTGCCTGCACGGGGTGGGAAGGGCCGGCGGCGGGCTGCCTGTGCTCTCTCAGCCGGGGCGGCGGTGGGGGGGCTTGCGGAGGGGTGGCTGGGGGCGGCAGGCCGGCCCTGCCGGAGGCCCGTATGCAGGGGTGCCTGCACGGGGTGGGAAGGGCCGGCGGCGGGCTGCCTGTGATCTCTCAGCCGGGGCGGCGGTGGGGGGGGTTGCGGGGGGTGGCTGGGGGCGGCAGGCCGGCCCTGCCGGAGGCCCGTATGCAGGGGTGCCTGCACGGGGTGGGAAGGGCCGGCGGCGGGCTGCCTGTGCTCTCTGAGCCGGGGCGGCGGTGGGGGGGGCTTGCGGGGGGTGGCTGGGGTCGGCAGGCCGGCCCTGCCGGAGGCCCGTATGCAGGGGTGCCTGCACGGGGTGGGAAGGGGCGGCGGCGGGGTGCCTGTGCTCTCTGAGCCGGGGCGGCGGTGGGGGGGCTTGCGGGGGGTGGCTGGGGGCGGCAGGCCGGCCCTGCCGGAGGCCCGTATGCAGGGGTGCCTGCACGGGGTGGGAAGGGCCGGCGGCGGGCTGCCTGTGCTGTCTCAGTCGGGGCGGCGGTGGAGGGGCTTGCGGGGGATGGCTGGGGTCGGCAGGCCGGCCCTGCCGGAGGCCCGTATGCAGGGGTGCCTGCACGGGGTGGGTGGGCCTGCGGCGGGCTGCCTGTGCTCTCTGAGCCGGGGCGGCGGTGGGGGGGGCTTGCGGGGGGTGGCTGGGGGCGGCAGGCCGGCCCTGCCGGAGGCCCGTATGCAGGGGTGCCTGCACGGGGTGGGAAGGGGCGGCGGCGGGGTGCCTGTGCTCTCTGAGCCGGGGCGGCGGTGTGGGGGCTTGCGGGGGGTGGCTGGGGGCGGCAGGCCGGCCCTGCCAGAGGCCCGTATGCAGGGGTGCCTGCACGGGGTGGGAAGGGGCGGCGGCGGGGTGCCTGTGCTCTCTCAGCCGGGGCGGCGGTGGGGGGGCTTGCGGGGGTTGTCTGGGGGCGGCAGGCCGGTCCTGCCGGAGGCCCGTATGCAGGGGTGCCTGCACGGGGTGGGAAGGGGCGGCGGCGGGCTGCCTGTGCTGTCTCAGCCGGGGCGGCGGTGGGGGGGCTTGTGGGGGGTGGCTGGGGGCGGCAGGCCGGCCCTGCCGGAGGCCCCTATGCAGGGGTGCCTGCACGGGGTGGGAAGGGCCGGCGGCGGGCTGCCTGTGCTCTCTCAGCCGGGGCGGCGGTGGGGGGGCTTGCGGGGGGTGGCTGGGGGCGGCAGGCCGGTCCTGCCGGAGGCCCGTATGCAGGGGTGCCTGCACGGGGTGGGAAGGGCCGGCGGCGGGCTGCCTGTGCTGTCTCAGTCGGGGCGGCGGTGGGGGGGCTTGCGGGGGGTGGCTGGGGTCGGCAGGCCGGCCCTGCCGGAGGCCCGTATGCAGGGGTGCCTGCACGGGGTATGAAGGGCCGGCGGCGGGCTGCCTGTGCTCTCTGAGCCGGGGCGGCGGTGGGGGGGGCTTGCGGGGGGTGGCTGGGGGCGGCAGGCCGGCCCTGCCGGAGGCCCGTATGCAGGGGTGCCTGCACGGGGTGGGTGGGCCTGCGGCGGGCTGCCTGTGCTCTCTGAGCCGGGGCGGCGGTGGGGGGGGCTTGCGGGGGGTGGCTGGGGGCGGCAGGCCGGCCCTGCCGGAGGCCCGTATGCAGGGGTGCCTGCACGGGGTGGGAAGGGGCGGCGGCGGGGTGCCTGTGCTCTCTCAGCCGGGGCGGCGGTGGGGGGGCTTGCGGGGGTTGTCTGGGGGCGGCAGGCCGGTCCTGCCGGAGGCCCGTATGCAGGGGTGCCTGCACGGGCTGGGAAGGGGCGGCGGCGGGCTGCCTGTGCTGTCTCAGCCGGGGCGGCGGTGGGGGGGCTTGTGGGGGGTGGCTGGGGGCGGCAGGCCGGCCCGGCCGGAGGCCCGTATGCAGGGGTGCCTGCACGGGGTATGAAGGGCCGGCGGCGGGGTGCCTGTGCTCTCTCAGCCGAGGCGGCGGTGGGGGGGCTTGTGGGGGGTTGCTGGGGGCGGCAGGCCGGCCCTGCCGGAGGCCCGTATGCAGGGGTGCCTGCACGGGGTGGGAAGGGGCGGCGGCGGGCTGCCTGTGCTGTCTCAGCCGGGGCGGCGGTGGGGGGGCCTGTGGCGGGTGGCTGGGGGCGGCAGGCCGGCCCTGCCGGAGGCCCGTATGCAGGGGTGCCTGCACGGGGTGGGAAGGGCCGGCGGCGGGCTGCCTGTGCTCTCTCAGCCGGGGCGGCGGTGGGGGGGCTTGCGGAGGGGTGGCTGGGGTCGGCAGGCCGGCCCTGCCGGAGGCCCGTATGCAGGGGTGCCTGCACGGGGTGGGAAGGGCCGGCGGCGGGCTGCCTGTGCTCTCTCAGCCGGGGCGGCGGTGGGGGGGCTTGCGGAGGGGTGGCTGGGGGCGGCAGGCCGGCCCTGCCGGAGGCCCGTATGCAGGGGTGCCTGCACGGGGTGGGAAGGGCCGGCGGCGGGCTGCCTGTGATCTCTCAGCCGGGGCGGCGGTGGGGGGGGTTGCGGGGGGTGGCTGGGGGCGGCAGGCCGGCCCTGCCGGAGGCCCGTATGCAGGGGTGCCTGCACGGGGTGGGAAGGGCCGGCGGCGGGCTGCCTGTGCTCTCTGAGCCGGGGCGGCGGTGGGGGGGGCTTGCGGGGGGTGGCTGGGGTCGGCAGGCCGGCCCTGCCGGAGGCCCGTATGCAGGGGTGCCTGCACGGGGTGGGAAGGGGCGGCGGCGGGCTGCCTGTGCTCTCTCAGCCGGGGCGGCGGTGGGGGGGCTTGCGGGGGGTGGCTGGGGGCGGCAGGCCGGCCCTGCCGGAGGCCCGTATGCAGGGGTGCCTGCACGGGGTGGGAAGGGCCGGCGGCGGGCTGCCTGTGCTGTCTCAGTCGGGGCGGCGGTGGAGGGGCTTGCGGGGGATGGCTGGGGTCGGCAGGCCGGCCCTGCCGGAGGCCCGTATGCAGGGGTGCCTGCACGGGGTGGGTGGGCCTGCGGCGGGCTGCCTGTGCTCTCTGAGCCGGGGCGGCGGTGGGGGGGGCTTGCGGGGGGTGGCTGGGGGCGGCAGGCCGGCCCTGCCGGAGGCCCGTATGCAGGGGTGCCTGCACGGGGTGGGAAGGGGCGGCGGCGGGGTGCCTGTGCTCTCTGAGCCGGGGCGGCGGTGGGGGGGCTTGCGGGGGGTGGCTGGGGGCGGCAGGCCGGCCCTGCCAGAGGCCCGTATGCAGGGGTGCCTGCACGGGGTGGGAAGGGGCGGCGGCGGGGTGCCTGTGCTCTCTCAGCCGGGGCGGCGGTGGGGGGGCTTGCGGGGGTTGTCTGGGGGCGGCAGGCCGGTCCTGCCGGAGGCCCGTATGCAGGGGTGCCTGCACGGGGTGGGAAGGGGCGGCGGCGGGCTGCCTGTGCTGTCTCAGCCGGGGCGGCGGTGGGGGGGCTTGTGGGGGGTGGCTGGGGGCGGCAGGCCGGCCCTGCCGGAGGCCCGTATGCAGGGGTGCCTGCACGGGGTGGGAAGGGCCGGCGGCGGGCTGCCTGTGATCTCTCAGCCGGGGCGGCGGTGGGGGGGGTTGCGGGGGGTGGCTGGGGGCGGCAGGCCGGCCCTGCCGGAGGCCCGTATGCAGGGGTGCCTGCACGGGGTGGGAAGGGCCGGCGGCGGGCTGCCTGTGCTCTCTGAGCCGGGGCGGCGGTGGGGGGGGCTTGCGGGGGGTGGCTGGGGTCGGCAGGCCGGCCCTGCCGGAGGCCCGTATGCAGGGGTGCCTGCACGGGGTGGGAAGGGGCGGCGGCGGGGTGCCTGTGCTCTCTGAGCCGGGGCGGCGGTGGGGGGGCTTGCGGGGGGTGGCTGGGGGCGGCAGGCCGGCCCTGCCGGAGGCCCGTATGCAGGGGTGCCTGCACGGGGTGGGTGGGCCTGCGGCGGGCTGCCTGTGCTCTCTGAGCCGGGGCGGCGGTGGGGGGGGCTTGCGGGGGGTGGCTGGGGGCGGCAGGCCGGCCCTGCCGGAGGCCCGTATGCAGGGGTGCCTGCACGGGGTGGGAAGGGGCGGCGGCGGGGTGCCTGTGCTCTCTGAGCCGGGGCGGCGGTGGGGGGGCTTGCGGGGGGTGGCTGGGGGCGGCAGGCCGGCCCTGCCGGAGGCCCGTATGCAGGGGTGCCTGCACGGGGTGGGAAGGGCCGGCGGCGGGGTTCCTGTGCTCTCTCAGCCGGGGCGGCGGTGGGGGGGCTTGCGGGGGGTGGCTGGGGGCGGCAGGCCGGCCCTGCCGGAGGCCCGTATGCAGGGGTGCCTGCACGGGGTGGGAAGGGGCGGCGGCGGGCTGCCTGTGCTCTCTCAGCCGGGGCGGCGGTGGGGGGGCTTGCGGGGGGTGGCTGGGGGCGGCAGGCCGGCCGTGCCGGAGGCCCGTTTGCAGGGGTGCCTGCACGGGGGTGGGTTGGGTGGGGCGGCGGGAATTTTTTGGTTTTTGTTGCTTTTTTATTTCTTTTTCCGCTTTTGAAACAGAGACGCCGCCCCGTCCTCGGGCGTTTCAGCCGAGCTGATGGAAAGCGGCGCCCCTTCCCGTCGCTTGCGGGGGGGGTGGTGCAGGAGGGGGGAGGCGGCGCGCGCCTGAAATTCCCCTCGCCACCCCCCGTTTCCGAGACTTCGCCGTATCTAGTGGAAGGCGCTAAGCTTGGCCGGACTGTCTCGCTGAAGGCTTTCTTACTCTGCATCGGTTCTGACGGTGGGCGAGAAAAAAAAACAAAACCAAAGCAGAGCAGGGAAACAGTTACAAAAAGTTCTTGAGAGCCAGCACCGGCCCGCCCATCGGCAGACGGAGCGGCGCCCGGGGTCAACGAGTGCCACCCTGCTGCTTAGCAACCGGAACCCGAGCCGGCCCGCCCCGCCCACCCGCCGGCAAGGGGCGGGCGCTTCCCCGCGGCAGAAGGGGGAGACAGAGACTGAGAGACGGGGTCGAGGAGCAGGCGGGGAGCCTTGCGCTGAGGTAGGCTGGGGACGGGGCCTCTTTTCCGAGAAGATTGAGGTTTGAGTCGGGGGGGGGGGGGGGGGGCGGCGGCAGGGGCTGCTTGTGCGCTCTCGG
>NW_027448773.1:145000-147500 GCF_030867145.1 Opisthocomus hoazin
GGCGGTCGGCTCGCGGAAGAGGAAGCCCCAGCCCGGAGAGCGGCCTGAACAACGCGTCAGACGCGCCCGGAGACGGCCCCGCACGGGGCCACGGCGATGGGTTTTTCTCGGGGAGGAGTGCGACAGGAACCGGGGCAGGGGCGGCGCGGACGGGGGACAGACGGGGGCGTCCACCGCCACCGCCCCCGTCCCCCACCCACCGGCGCACGCGCGCGCGCGCGTCAGTGCGGCACGGCACCCCCGCGGTGCCCACCCGCAGACAGACGCCCGCGCGGGAGGCCGGCGGCGAGGCCCGCGCCATCGCCGCCCCGCGCCTCCCTCCCCCGAAGCTCGCTCTCGCTCTCTCTTCCCCAAACCCACCGCCGATAGCCCGGCGGGGACGAGCTCCGTCCAGCAGGCGCTCTCCGGGAGCGGGGAGCTTCGGAGCGCTCCCCGAGTCTCCATTTAGGGGGACGAAGGCCCGCGCGCTCGCGCGCGCGGCCCTGCGAGGCACCCCAGCCGCGCCGCTGCTGGCCCGCCGGCCCCCCCCCCCCCGCGCTAGGGCGGGGGGGCTCGGCGGCGCAGACGGCGATTGATCGTAAAGCGACGCTCAGACAGGCGTAGCCCCGGGAGGAACCCGGGGCCGCGAGTGCGTTCGAAGTGTCGATGATCAATGTGTCCTGCAATTCACATTAATTCTCGCAGCTAGCTGCGTTCTTCATCGACGCACGAGCCGAGTGATCCACCGCTAAGAGTTGTCTCGGTTTCGGCACCGCCCCGCGCGCGCGGAGGGGCCGGGACCGCTCGCCGAGAGCGGCCCCTTCTCTGAGGACGGCCGGACCGACCGCCGGCCCCGCCGCCGCCCACCCCCCTCCGCACGCGCGGAGGGGGCGCGGCGCGGCGGCGCGACGCGGCGCGACGGAGAGGCCCTCGCCTCGGCTTGACCGTACGAGCACAGGGGAAACGGAAAACAACGGAAAACCCCGAGCGGCCAAAGGGCGGGGGAGCCCGCGCTCCCGACCGACCCTGGGGAAACGTACGCAACACACACACACACCCTTGGCGCGCTTCGGGGGCGGCCCAGGCGCCCGGGCTCGGACCGGCCTCCCCCCGGAGGCTACGGCACGCCCGGCCGCGACGCCTGCCCGCCTTCGCTCGGGAGCCGGACGCCCGGCTGCGCCCGCGCTGCGACGAGCCGGCTCCGCCCACCACGGTCGCCTCTCGCCCCGCCGGCGAACCTCGGCGCCGACGCCGCCTTCCACCGACGCCGGAGGAAGCGCGGCCGGCCACTGGAGCGCGAGCCGGCGACGCGCGGCCGCCCACCGGCCCGCGCCGGATGGGCGAACCCGGCCACCCCGCCCGGCGGCGGCGGCCGCCACCGCCGCCGCGAAAACCGCCGCCGCAGCCGCTTCTCGCCTCGGCCCCCTGGGGCCGCCGGCACGGCCCCAGCGGAAAGGCGGACGGCGCTGAGCGCGGGGGGCGGCTCCCACTCTCCCCGTTTCCACGCGAAGACCCGGAGCGGGACGCCCCCGCGCCGCGCGCCCGCCCTCGAGACGGAAGCGACGGGCGGGGAAACGCGGGACGGGACGGCCGCCAGCGGATGCGGCCGGGGAACCCTCCCGGACGACCCGACGGACGACCGGCACCGACCGGCACGCCGAGCGGCGCCGCCGCCGCTCGGCCTGGGGGGGTGTGGCTCGCCCCCCCCTTTCTTTCCCTGGGCGCCGAGGGCGGGGCGAGGAGCGGGAGAGGGGAGCGCGGCGCGCCCCGAGCGCGGCCGCAGCGCGAGCGTCCAAAGGCGCGGGGCGGCCCCCCGGCGGCCGCCCCCCCCCGCGGGGGCTCGCCGCGCCTTTCTTTCCCCCGGCGCGGAGCCCGCGCTCCGGCCGGCGGGTGGCCCCGTTTGCGAGGGCGGGCAGGTCGGCCGCGGCCGACCCGCGCCGCGGTCTCTCCGCCGAGACCGGCCCGCGGAGAGGGGGGGCAGGTTGGGGCAGCGAGACGCCCCCCCTTCTCCGGCACGGCGGC
Organism: Opisthocomus hoazin; assembly: GCF_030867145.1. Taxonomy (NCBI): domain Eukaryota; kingdom Metazoa; phylum Chordata; class Aves; order Opisthocomiformes; family Opisthocomidae; genus Opisthocomus; species Opisthocomus hoazin. The sequence goes on from NW_027448773.1 coordinate 147,002, forward strand.
CCGCGGGGGCGGACGCCCCCCCCGCGGCTCGCGCCGTGCCGCTCGAGTCTTTAAACCGCCGCCCGGCTCCTTTGGCCTTTGACCCCCGGACTCGGCCGAGGGAGGGCCGCCGAAGCGCGGACGCTAGGTACCTGGCCCTGGGGTGAGGGAAACGACCTGCATGGCCCCGCGGGGGTGCCTCCCCCGGCTGCCGCCCTCGGGGGAGCGTCCGCCCGCGGGGGCGCGCCCGGCATCCGCCGCCACCACCTCGTCCTCCTTAGCCCCGGGGCCCGGGGTTTCCCTCGATAGCCCGGCGCTGCGCCCGGGGGGAGAGACGTGGCTCGGGCCGCCCGCTCGCGCGGGACGCGACCCGGCCGGGGGGGGGCCTCGCCCGCCCCGGGCGGCGCCAGCGGCCGAGACCGTGCTCGCGCCCCCCCCTTCCGCCACGGCTCCCTCTTCGAGAGGCAGCCGTGCCGGGTCGGAGGGGAGGTTCGCGGGTCCGGCCGCCGCGCCGCCCGAA
>NW_027448773.1:152500-165000 GCF_030867145.1 Opisthocomus hoazin
GGAAGCGCCGTGCGCGATAGGTAGGAGGCAGAACGGCCACGGCCAGGGCCGCCGGGCAACGCCCGAGTCTGCCGGCTGAGCCGCGGCTGACAAGCGTTCGAGTGCCGGCGACCGCCGCCCGTCTCGGCCCGGCCCTGGAGAAACCCCTCTTGGAGCCCTCGCTCCAGTCGGCAACGGCCACCGGAGCCTGCGGGCAAGCAGCGGCTTCGCGCGGCTTCTGGCAGTCGGAAGCGCCGTGCGCGATAGGTAGGAGGCAGAACGGCCACGGCCACAGCCGCCGTGCAACGCCCGAGTCTGCCGGCTGAACCGCGAGTAGCTGCAGCGGTTCGATGGCGCTGGTCCGCGAGCGCCAGCCCTCTGCCCTAGTATACGGACAGCGAGGTCCCCGGCCCCGGCGGGCTCGAAGAGAACCGTCTTCCCCCAGCGGGGAGGCGCGCGAGCGCCGCCGACTCTTACCATGACGTAACTGGAGGCAGCGCAAAGCAGCGACCCCTTCGGCAGCTCCGAAGAAGAACCGGGCAAGACGTCTACCTGCCAGAACCGCGGTGGAGCCAAAGTCCCGCCGGAGCGAGGTAGACGAGGCATCCCTTTCCGCCGGCAGCTCCGGCGGCCACATCGGGCACAACGGACCCGGCGGACGGTAAAACGGGTAGACCTGGCCTCCCTGCCGGCAGAACGGGTAGACGAGGCCTCCCTGCCTGGAACCGGGTAGACCTGGCATCCCTGCCGGAAGCGGGTAGACCTGGCATCCCTGCCGGTAAAACGGGTAGACCTGGCCTCCCTGCCGGCAGAACGGGTAGACGAGGCCTCCCTGCCTGGAACCGGGTAGACCTGGCATCCCTGCCGGAAGCGGGTAGACCTGGCATCCCTGCCGGCAAAACGGGTAGACCTGGTCTCCCTGCCGCCAAAACGGGTAGACCTGGCCTCCCTGCAGGTAAAACGGGTAGACCTGGCCTCCCTGCCGGCAGAACGGGTAGACCTGGCCTCCCTGCCGCCAGAACGGGTAGACCTGGCATCCCTGCCGGCAAAACGGGTAGACCTGGTCTCCCTGCCGGTAAAACGGGTAGACCTGGTCTCCCTGCAGGTAAAACGGGTAGACCTGTTATCCCTGCCGGCAAAACGGGTAGACCTGGTCTCCCTGCAGCCAGAACGGGTAGACCTGGCATCCCTGCCGGTAAAACGGGTAGACCTGGTCTCCCTGCCGGCAAAAAGGGTAGACCTGTTCTCCCTGCCGCCAGAACGGGTAGACCTGGCCTCCCTGCCGGTAAAACGGGTAGACCTGGTCTCCGTGCAGGTAAAACGGGTAGACCTGGCATCCCTGCCGGCAGAACGGGTAGACATGGTCTCCCTGCCGCCAGAACGGGTAGACCTGGCATCCCTGCCGGCAAAACGGGTAGACCTGGTCTCCCTGCCGGTAAAACGGGTAGACCTGGCCTCCCTGCAGGTAAAACGGGTAGACCTGTTATCCCTGCCGGCAAAACGGGTAGACCTGGCATCCCTGCCGGCAAAACGGGTAGACCTGGTCTCCCTGCAGCCAGAACGGGTAGACCTGGTCTCCCTGCCGCTAGAACGGGTAGACCTGGCCTCCCTGCCGGCAATATGGGTAGACCTGGCCTCCCTGCCGGTAAAACGGGTAGACCTGGCATCCCTGCAGGTAAAACGGGTAGACCTGGCATCCCTGCCGGCAAAACGGGTAGACCTGGTCTCCCTGCCGGTAAAACGGGTAGACCTGTTCTCCCTGCAGGTAAAACGGGTAGACCTGTTCTCCCTGCAGGTAAAACGGGTAGACCTGGTCTCCCTGCAGCCAGAACGGGTAGACCTGGTCTCCCTGCCGGTAAATGGGTAGACCTGGTCTCCCTGCCGGCAATATGGGTAGACCTGGCCTCCCTGCAGCCAGAACGGGTAGACCTGGTCTCCCTGCCGGTAAATGGGTAGACCTGGTCTCCCTGCCGCTAGAACGGGTAGACCTGGCCTCCCTGCCGGCAATATGGGTAGACCTGGCCTCCCTGCCGGTAAAACGGGTAGACCTGGCATCCCTGCAGGTAAAACGGGTAGACCTGGCATCCCTGCCGGCAAAACGGGTAGACCTGGTCTCCCTGCCGGTAAAACGGGTAGACCTGTTCTCCCTGCAGGTAAAACGGGTAGACCTGGTCTCCCTGCAGCCAGAACGGGTAGACCTGGCATCCCTGCCGGTAAAACGGGTAGACCTGGTCTCCCTGCCGGCAAAAAGGGTAGACCTGTTCTCCCTGCCGCCAGAACGGGTAGACCTGGTCTCCCTGCCGGTAAATGGGTAGACCTGGTCTCCCTGCCGGCAATATGGGTAGACCTGGCCTCCCTGCAGCCAGAACGGGTAGACCTGGCATCCCTGCCGGTAAATGGGTAGACCTGGCATCCCTGCCGGTAAAACGGGTAGACCTGGCATCCCTGCCGGCAATACGGGTAGACCTGGTCTCCCTGCCGCTAGAACGGGTAGACCTGGCATCCCTGCCGGTAAAACGGGTAGACCTGGCCTCCCTGCCGGCAATACGGGTAGACCTGGCCTCCCTGCCGGTAAAACGGGTAGACCTGGCCTCCCTGCCGGCAGAACGGGTAGACCTGGTCTCCCTGCCGGCAGAACGGGTAGACCTGGTCTCCCTGCAGGAAAAACGGGTAGACCTGGTCTCCCTGCAGCCAGAACGGGTAGACCGCGCATCCCTGCCGGTAAATGGGTAGACCTGGCATCCCTGCCGGTAAAACGGGTAGACCTGGCATCCCTGCCGGCAGAACGGGTAGACCTGGTCTCCCTGCCGCCAGAACGGGTAGACCTGGCCTCCCTGCAGGTAAAACGGGTAGACCTGGCCTCCCTGCCGGCAGAACGGGTAGACCTGGCCTCCCTGCCGGCAGAAGGGGTAGACCTGTCCTCCCTGCGGACAGAGCGGGTCGCCCGTGCTGGAGGCCCGTATGCAGGGGTGCCTGCACGGGGTGGGAAGGGGCGGCGGCGGGGTGCCTGTGCTCTCTCAGCCGGGGCGGCGGTGGGGGGGCTTGTGGGGGGTGGCTGGGGGCGGCAGGCCGGCCGTGCCGGAGGCCCGTATGCAGGGGTGCCTGCACGGGGTGGGAAGGGGCGGCGGCGGGGTGCCTGTGCTGTCTCAGCCGGGGCGGCGGTGGGGGGGCTTGTGGGGGGTGGCTGGGGGCGGCAGGCCGGCCCTGCCGGAGGCCCGTATGCAGGGGTGCCTGCACGGGGTGGGAAGGGGCGGCGGCGGGCTGCCTGTGCTCTCTCAGCCGGGGCGGCGGTGGGGGGGCTTGCGGGGGGTGGCTGGGGGCGGCAGGCCGGCCCTGCCGGAGGCCCGTATGCAGGGGTGCCTGCACGGGGTGGGAAGGGGCAGCGGCGGGCTGCCTGTGCTCTCTGAGCCGGGGCCGCGGTGGGGGGGGCTTGCGGGGGGTGGCTGGGGGCGGCAGGCCGGCCCTGCCGGAGGCCCGTATGCAGGGGTGCCTGCACGGGGTGGGTGGGCCTGCGGCGGGCTGCCTGTGCTCTCTCAGCCGAGGCGGCGGTGGGGGGGGCTTGCGGGGGGTGGCTGGGGTCGGCAGGCCGGCCCTGCCGGAGGCCCGTATGCAGGGGTGCCTGCACGGGCTGGGAAGGGCCGGCGGCGGGGTGCCTGTGCTGTCTCAGCCGGGGCGGCGGTGGGGGGGCTTGTGGGGGGTGGCTGGGGTCGGCAGGCCGGCCCTGCCGGAGGCCCGTATGCAGGGGTGCCTGCACGGGCTGGGAAGGGCCGGCGGCGGGGTGCCTGTGCTGTCTCAGCCGGGGCGGCGGTGGGGGGGCTTGTGGGGGGTGGCTGGGGGCGGCAGGCCGGCCCTGCCGGAGGCCCGTATGCAGGGGTGCCTGCACGGGGTGGGAAGGGCCGGCGGCGGGCTGCCTGTGCTCTCTCAGCCGGGGCGGCGGTGGGGGGGCTTGTGGGGGGTGGCTGGGGGCGGCAGGCCGGCCGTGCCGGAGGCCCGTATGCAGGGGTGCCTGCACGGGGTGGGAAGGGGCGGCGGCGGGGTGCCTGTGCTGTCTCAGCCGGGGCGGCGGTGGGGGGGCTTGTGGGGGGTGGCTGGGGGCGGCAGGCCGGCCCTGCCGGAGGCCCGTATGCAGGGGTGCCTGCACGGGGTGGGAAGGGGCGGCGGCGGGCTGCCTGTGCTCTCTCAGCCGGGGCGGCGGTGGGGGGGCTTGCGGGGGGTGGCTGGGGGCGGCAGGCCGGCCCTGCCGGAGGCCCCTATGCAGGGGTGCCTGCACGGGGTGGGAAGGGCCGGCGGCGGGCTGCCTGTGCTCTCTCAGCCGGGGCGGCGGTGGGGGGGCTTGCGGGGGGTGGCTGGGGGCGGCAGGCCGGTCCTGCCGGAGGCCCGTATGCAGGGGTGCCTGCACGGGGTGGGAAGGGCCGGCGGCGGGCTGCCTGTGCTGTCTCAGTCGGGGCGGCGGTGGGGGGGCTTGCGGGGGGTGGCTGGGGTCGGCAGGCCGGCCCTGCCGGAGGCCCGTATGCAGGGGTGCCTGCACGGGGTGGGTGGGCCTGCGGCGGGCTGCCTGTGCTCTCTGAGCCGGGGCGGCGGTGGGGGGGGCTTGCGGGGGGTGGCTGGGGGCGGCAGGCCGGCCCTGCCGGAGGCCCGTATGCAGGGGTGCCTGCACGGGGTGGGTGGGCCTGCGGCGGGCTGCCTGTGCTCTCTGAGCCGGGGCGGCGGTGGGGGGGGCTTGCGGGGGGTGGCTGGGGGCGGCAGGCCGGCCCTGCCGGAGGCCCGTATGCAGGGGTGCCTGCACGGGGTGGGAAGGGGCGGCGGCGGGGTGCCTGTGCTCTCTCAGCCGGGGCGGCGGTGGGGGGGCTTGCGGGGGTTGTCTGGGGGCGGCAGGCCGGTCCTGCCGGAGGCCCGTATGCAGGGGTGCCTGCACGGGCTGGGAAGGGGCGGCGGCGGGCTGCCTGTGCTGTCTCAGCCGGGGCGGCGGTGGGGGGGCTTGTGGGGGGTGGCTGGGGGCGGCAGGCCGGCCCTGCCGGAGGCCCGTATGCAGGGGTGCCTGCACGGGGTATGAAGGGCCGGCGGCGGGGTGCCTGTGCTCTCTCAGCCGAGGCGGCGGTGGGGGGGCTTGTGGGGGGTTGCTGGGGGCGGCAGGCCGGCCCTGCCGGAGGCCCGTATGCAGGGGTGCCTGCACGGGGTGGGAAGGGGCGGCGGCGGGCTGCCTGTGCTGTCTCAGCCGGGGCGGCGGTGGGGGGGCCTGTGGCGGGTGGCTGGGGGCGGCAGGCCGGCCCTGCCGGAGGCCCGTATGCAGGGGTGCCTGCACGGGGTGGGAAGGGCCGGCGGCGGGCTGCCTGTGCTCTCTCAGCCGGGGCGGCGGTGGGGGGGCTTGCGGAGGGGTGGCTGGGGTCGGCAGGCCGGCCCTGCCGGAGGCCCGTATGCAGGGGTGCCTGCACGGGGTGGGAAGGGCCGGCGGCGGGCTGCCTGTGCTCTCTCAGCCGGGGCGGCGGTGGGGGGGCTTGCGGAGGGGTGGCTGGGGGCGGCAGGCCGGCCCTGCCGGAGGCCCGTATGCAGGGGTGCCTGCACGGGGTGGGAAGGGCCGGCGGCGGGCTGCCTGTGATCTCTCAGCCGGGGCGGCGGTGGGGGGGGTTGCGGGGGGTGGCTGGGGGCGGCAGGCCGGCCCTGCCGGAGGCCCGTATGCAGGGGTGCCTGCACGGGGTGGGAAGGGCCGGCGGCGGGCTGCCTGTGCTCTCTGAGCCGGGGCGGCGGTGGGGGGGGCTTGCGGGGGGTGGCTGGGGTCGGCAGGCCGGCCCTGCCGGAGGCCCGTATGCAGGGGTGCCTGCACGGGGTGGGAAGGGGCGGCGGCGGGCTGCCTGTGCTCTCTCAGCCGGGGCGGCGGTGGGGGGGCTTGCGGGGGGTGGCTGGGGGCGGCAGGCCGGCCCTGCCGGAGGCCCGTATGCAGGGGTGCCTGCACGGGGTGGGAAGGGCCGGCGGCGGGCTGCCTGTGCTCTCTGAGCCGGGGCGGCGGTGGGGGGGGCTTGCGGGGGGTGGCTGGGGTCGGCAGGCCGGCCCTGCCGGAGGCCCGTATGCAGGGGTGCCTGCACGGGGTGGGAAGGGGCGGCGGCGGGCTGCCTGTGCTCTCTCAGCCGGGGCGGCGGTGGGGGGGCTTGCGGGGGATGGCTGGGGTCGGCAGGCCGGCCCTGCCGGAGGCCCGTATGCAGGGGTGCCTGCACGGGGTGGGTGGGCCTGCGGCGGGCTGCCTGTGCTCTCTGAGCCGGGGCGGCGGTGGGGGGGGCTTGCGGGGGGTGGCTGGGGGCGGCAGGCCGGCCCTGCCGGAGGCCCGTATGCAGGGGTGCCTGCACGGGGTGGGAAGGGGCGGCGGCGGGGTGCCTGTGCTCTCTGAGCCGGGGCGGCGGTGGGGGGGCTTGCGGGGGGTGGCTGGGGGCGGCAGGCCGGCCCTGCCAGAGGCCCGTATGCAGGGGTGCCTGCACGGGGTGGGAAGGGGCGGCGGCGGGGTGCCTGTGCTCTCTCAGCCGGGGCGGCGGTGGGGGGGCTTGCGGGGGTTGTCTGGGGGCGGCAGGCCGGTCCTGCCGGAGGCCCGTATGCAGGGGTGCCTGCACGGGGTGGGAAGGGGCGGCGGCGGGCTGCCTGTGCTGTCTCAGCCGGGGCGGCGGTGGGGGGGCTTGTGGGGGGTGGCTGGGGGCGGCAGGCCGGCCCTGCCGGAGGCCCGTATGCAGGGGTGCCTGCACGGGGTGGGAAGGGCCGGCGGCGGGCTGCCTGTGATCTCTCAGCCGGGGCGGCGGTGGGGGGGGTTGCGGGGGGTGGCTGGGGGCGGCAGGCCGGCCCTGCCGGAGGCCCGTATGCAGGGGTGCCTGCACGGGGTGGGAAGGGCCGGCGGCGGGCTGCCTGTGCTCTCTGAGCCGGGGCGGCGGTGGGGGGGGCTTGCGGGGGGTGGCTGGGGTCGGCAGGCCGGCCCTGCCGGAGGCCCGTATGCAGGGGTGCCTGCACGGGGTGGGAAGGGGCGGCGGCGGGGTGCCTGTGCTCTCTGAGCCGGGGCGGCGGTGGGGGGGCTTGCGGGGGGTGGCTGGGGGCGGCAGGCCGGCCCTGCCGGAGGCCCGTATGCAGGGGTGCCTGCACGGGGTGGGTGGGCCTGCGGCGGGCTGCCTGTGATCTCTCAGCCGGGGCGGCGGTGGGGGGGCTTGCGGGGGGTGGCTGGGGGCGGCAGGCCGGCCCTGCCGGAGGCCCGTATGCAGGGGTGCCTGCACGGGGTGGGAAGGGGCGGCGGCGGGGTGCCTGTGCTCTCTGAGCCGGGGCGGCGGTGGGGGGGCTTGCGGGGGGTGGCTGGGGGCGGCAGGCCGGCCCTGCCGGAGGCCCGTATGCAGGGGTGCCTGCACGGGGTGGGAAGGGCCGGCGGCGGGGTTCCTGTGCTCTCTCAGCCGGGGCGGCAGTGGGGGGGCTTGCGGGGGGTGGCTGGGGGCGGCAGGCCGGCCCTGCCGGAGGCCCGTATGCAGGGGTGCCTGCACGGGGTGGGAAGGGGCGGCGGCGGGCTGCCTGTGCTCTGTCAGCCGGGGCGGCGGTGGGGGGGCTTGCGGGGGGTGGCTGGGGGCGGCAGGCCGGCCGTGCCGGAGGCCCGTTTGCAGGGGTGCCTGCACGGGGGTGGGTTGGGTGGGGCGGCGGGAATTTTTTGGTTTTTGTTGCTTTTTTATTTCTTTTTCCGCTTTTGAAACAGAGACGCCGCCCCGTCCTCGGGCGTTTCAGCCGAGCTGATGGAAAGCGGCGCCCCTTCCCGTCGCTTGCGGGGGGGGTGGTGCAGGAGGGGGGAGGCGGCGCGCGCCTGAAATTCCCCTCGCCACCCCCCGTTTCCGAGACTTCGCCGTATCTAGTGGAAGGCGCTAAGCTTGGCCGGACTGTCTCGCTGAAGGCTTTCTTACTCTGCATCGGTTCTGACGGTGGGCGAGAAAAAAAAACAAAACCAAAGCAGAGCAGGGAAACAGTTACAAAAAGTTCTTGAGAGCCAGCACCGGCCCGCCCATCGGCAGACGGAGCGGCGCCCGGGGTCAACGAGTGCCACCCTGCTGCTTAGCAACCGGAACCCGAGCCGGCCCGCCCCGCCCACCCGCCGGCAAGGGGCGGGCGCTTCCCCGCGGCAGAAGGGGGAGACAGAGACTGAGAGACGGGGTCGAGGAGCAGGCGGGGAGCCTTGCGCTGAGGTAGGCTGGGGACGGGGCCTCTTTTCCGAGAAGATTGAGGTTTGAGTCGGGGGGGGGGGGGGGGGGGGCGGCGGCAGGGGCTGCTTGTGCGCTCTCGGCCGGGGCGGCGGTGGGGGGGGTGGCGGGGTGGGGGGGGGCAGCGGAGCGGCCGTGCCGGAGGCCCGTATGCAGGGGTGCCCGCACCGGGGGGGGGGTGGGGGGGGGCGGCGGCAGGGGCTGCTTGTGCGCTCTCGGCCGGGGCGGCGGTGGGGGGGCTTGTGGGGGGTGGCTGGGGGCGGCAGGCCGGCCCTGCCGGAGGCCCCTATGCAGGGGTGCCTGCACGGGGTGGGAAGGGCCGGCGGCGGGCTGCCTGTGCTCTCTCAGCCGGGGCGGCGGTGGGGGGGCTTGTGGGGGGTGGCTGGGGGCGGCAGGCCGGCCGTGCCGGAGGCCCGTATGCAGGGGTGCCTGCACGGGGTGGGAAGGGGCGGCGGCGGGGTGCCTGTGCTGTCTCAGCCGGGGCGGCGGTGGGGGGGCTTGTGGGGGGTGGCTGGGGGCGGCAGGCCGGCCCTGCCGGAGGCCCGTATGCAGGGGTGCCTGCACGGGGTGGGAAGGGGCGGCGGCGGGCTGCCTGTGCTCTCTCAGCCGGGGCGGCGGTGGGGGGGCTTGCGGGGGGTGGCTGGGGGCGGCAGGCCGGCCCTGCCGGAGGCCCCTATGCAGGGGTGCCTGCACGGGGTGGGAAGGGCCGGCGGCGGGCTGCCTGTGCTCTCTCAGCCGGGGCGGCGGTGGGGGGGCTTGCGGGGGGTGGCTGGGGGCGGCAGGCCGGTCCTGCCGGAGGCCCGTATGCAGGGGTGCCTGCACGGGGTGGGAAGGGCCGGCGGCGGGCTGCCTGTGCTGTCTCAGTCGGGGCGGCGGTGGGGGGGCTTGCGGGGGGTGGCTGGGGTCGGCAGGCCGGCCCTGCCGGAGGCCCGTATGCAGGGGTGCCTGCACGGGGTGGGTGGGCCTGCGGCGGGCTGCCTGTGCTCTCTGAGCCGGGGCGGCGGTGGGGGGGGCTTGCGGGGGGTGGCTGGGGGCGGCAGGCCGGCCCTGCCGGAGGCCCGTATGCAGGGGTGCCTGCACGGGGTGGGTGGGCCTGCGGCGGGCTGCCTGTGCTCTCTGAGCCGGGGCGGCGGTGGGGGGGGGCTTGCGGGGGGTGGCTGGGGGCGGCAGGCCGGCCCTGCCGGAGGCCCGTATGCAGGGGTGCCTGCACGGGGTGGGAAGGGGCGGCGGCGGGGTGCCTGTGCTCTCTCAGCCGGGGCGGCGGTGGGGGGGCTTGCGGGGGTTGTCTGGGGGCGGCAGGCCGGTCCTGCCGGAGGCCCGTATGCAGGGGTGCCTGCACGGGCTGGGAAGGGGCGGCGGCGGGCTGCCTGTGCTGTCTCAGCCGGGGCGGCGGTGGGGGGGCTTGTGGGGGGTGGCTGGGGGCGGCAGGCCGGCCCGGCCGGAGGCCCGTATGCAGGGGTGCCTGCACGGGGTATGAAGGGCCGGCGGCGGGGTGCCTGTGCTCTCTCAGCCGAGGCGGCGGTGGGGGGGCTTGTGGGGGGTTGCTGGGGGCGGCAGGCCGGCCCTGCCGGAGGCCCGTATGCAGGGGTGCCTGCACGGGGTGGGAAGGGGCGGCGGCGGGCTGCCTGTGCTGTCTCAGCCGGGGCGGCGGTGGGGGGGCCTGTGGCGGGTGGCTGGGGGCGGCAGGCCGGCCCTGCCGGAGGCCCGTATGCAGGGGTGCCTGCACGGGGTGGGAAGGGCCGGCGGCGGGCTGCCTGTGCTCTCTCAGCCGGGGCGGCGGTGGGGGGGCTTGCGGAGGGGTGGCTGGGGTCGGCAGGCCGGCCCTGCCGGAGGCCCGTATGCAGGGGTGCCTGCACGGGGTGGGAAGGGCCGGCGGCGGGCTGCCTGTGCTCTCTCAGCCGGGGCGGCGGTGGGGGGGCTTGCGGAGGGGTGGCTGGGGGCGGCAGGCCGGCCCTGCCGGAGGCCCGTATGCAGGGGTGCCTGCACGGGGTGGGAAGGGCCGGCGGCGGGCTGCCTGTGATCTCTCAGCCGGGGCGGCGGTGGGGGGGGTTGCGGGGGGTGGCTGGGGGCGGCAGGCCGGCCCTGCCGGAGGCCCGTATGCAGGGGTGCCTGCACGGGGTGGGAAGGGCCGGCGGCGGGCTGCCTGTGCTCTCTGAGCCGGGGCGGCGGTGGGGGGGGCTTGCGGGGGGTGGCTGGGGTCGGCAGGCCGGCCCTGCCGGAGGCCCGTATGCAGGGGTGCCTGCACGGGGTGGGAAGGGGCGGCGGCGGGCTGCCTGTGCTCTCTCAGCCGGGGCGGCGGTGGGGGGGCTTGCGGGGGGTGGCTGGGGGCGGCAGGCCGGCCCTGCCGGAGGCCCGTATGCAGGGGTGCCTGCACGGGGTGGGAAGGGCCGGCGGCGGGCTGCCTGTGCTGTCTCAGTCGGGGCGGCGGTGGAGGGGCTTGCGGGGGATGGCTGGGGTCGGCAGGCCGGCCCTGCCGGAGGCCCGTATGCAGGGGTGCCTGCACGGGGTGGGTGGGCCTGCGGCGGGCTGCCTGTGCTCTCTGAGCCGGGGCGGCGGTGGGGGGGGCTTGCGGGGGGTGGCTGGGGGCGGCAGGCCGGCCCTGCCGGAGGCCCGTATGCAGGGGTGCCTGCACGGGGTGGGAAGGGGCGGCGGCGGGGTGCCTGTGCTCTCTGAGCCGGGGCGGCGGTGGGGGGGCTTGCGGGGGGTGGCTGGGGGCGGCAGGCCGGCCCTGCCAGAGGCCCGTATGCAGGGGTGCCTGCACGGGGTGGGAAGGGGCGGCGGCGGGGTGCCTGTGCTCTCTCAGCCGGGGCGGCGGTGGGGGGGCTTGCGGGGGTTGTCTGGGGGCGGCAGGCCGGTCCTGCCGGAGGCCCGTATGCAGGGGTGCCTGCACGGGGTGGGAAGGGGCGGCGGCGGGCTGCCTGTGCTGTCTCAGCCGGGGCGGCGGTGGGGGGGCTTGTGGGGGGTGGCTGGGGGCGGCAGGCCGGCCCTGCCGGAGGCCCGTATGCAGGGGTGCCTGCACGGGGTGGGAAGGGCCGGCGGCGGGCTGCCTGTGATCTCTCAGCCGGGGCGGCGGTGGGGGGGGTTGCGGGGGGTGGCTGGGGGCGGCAGGCCGGCCCTGCCGGAGGCCCGTATGCAGGGGTGCCTGCACGGGGTGGGAAGGGCCGGCGGCGGGCTGCCTGTGCTCTCTGAGCCGGGGCGGCGGTGGGGGGGGCTTGCGGGGGGTGGCTGGGGTCGGCAGGCCGGCCCTGCCGGAGGCCCGTATGCAGGGGTGCCTGCACGGGGTGGGAAGGGGCGGCGGCGGGGTGCCTGTGCTCTCTGAGCCGGGGCGGCGGTGGGGGGGCTTGCGGGGGGTGGCTGGGGGCGGCAGGCCGGCCCTGCCGGAGGCCCGTATGCAGGGGTGCCTGCACGGGGTGGGTGGGCCTGCGGCGGGCTGCCTGTGCTCTCTGAGCCGGGGCGGCGGTGGGGGGGGCTTGCGGGGGGTGGCTGGGGGCGGCAGGCCGGCCCTGCCGGAGGCCCGTATGCAGGGGTGCCTGCACGGGGTGGGAAGGGGCGGCGGCGGGGTGCCTGTGCTCTCTGAGCCGGGGCGGCGGTGGGGGGGCTTGCGGGGGGTGGCTGGGGGCGGCAGGCCGGCCCTGCCGGAGGCCCGTATGCAGGGGTGCCTGCACGGGGTGGGAAGGGGCGGCGGCGGGCTGCCTGTGCTCTCTCAGCCGGGGCGGCGGTGGGGGGGCTTGCGGGGGGTGGCTGGGGGCGGCAGGCCGGCCGTGCCGGAGGCCCGTTTGCAGGGGTGCCTGCACGGGGGTGGGTTGGGTGGGGCGGCGGGAATTTTTTGGTTTTTGTTGCTTTTTTATTTCTTTTTCCGCTTTTGAAACAGAGACGCCGCCCCGTCCTCGGGCGTTTCAGCCGAGCTGATGGAAAGCGGCGCCCCTTCCCGTCGCTTGCGGGGGGGGGTGGTGCAGGAGGGGGGAGGCGGCGCGCGCCTGAAATTCCCCTCGCCACCCCCCGTTTCCGAGACTTCGCCGTATCTAGTGGAAGGCGCTAAGCTTGGCCGGACTGTCTCGCTGAAGGCTTTCTTACTCTGCATCGGTTCTGACGGTGGGCGAGAAAAAAAAACAAAACCAAAGCAGAGCAGGGAAACAGTTACAAAAAGTTCTTGAGAGCCAGCACCGGCCCGCCCATCGGCAGACGGAGCGGCGCCCGGGGTCAACGAGTGCCACCCTGCTGCTTAGCAACCGGAACCCGAGCCGGCCCGCCCCGCCCACCCGCCGGCAAGGGGCGGGCGCTTCCCCGCGGCAGAAGGGGGAGACAGAGACTGAGAGACGG
>NW_027448773.1:177500-190000 GCF_030867145.1 Opisthocomus hoazin
CGGCACCCACGGGTAACCCGGCCCGAGGCCCGCACCGGCGCCTGGCGTGCTTTAGGACACCTGAGGGCTCGCGGGGCCGCGCGGCCGTCACACAGCCCGGTTCGGTAAAGAAGCCCGAGGAACCCCAACCGAGCAGGTAGCGGGATGGGGGGGGTGCGGGGTGACACGGGGAGGCACGCGCCCCGCCGCTTCCACCACCGCCGTCTCTTTGCTCGTCACGGTCCGCGCCGCTCGGAGGGAAGGGGACAACACCTCGCACGAGACGGGAAGCGACATTGGAAAGGAGACCGCCCGGCCCGAACACCGGAGCCCCGCCGTGGCTCCCTATGACGGGGAGTACGGAAGACCCGGCCCGCCGGGGGCCCTCTCCGACGCCACCCGAAAAGCCTCATCGATCAGGAAAGGGAAGGGGAACGGAGGAGAAGCGGAGGCCCCACGGCCACGGTTCCTGGGACAGCGACGGCCGCACGCGCCGGCCCCCGAACCCCGAACCTAGGGCAGGGCTGGGCAGCACAGGCGCGGGGCCCTGCGTGCGAGCGAGCGAGCGGGCAGCGTCGACAGCAGAAGCCCAACGCGGCTTGGCCACCGGCAGAGCCGGACTGCCGTAGAGGCTTCTCTGCAACGTGCCCGCGGATGGCTGCTGTTAACGGGCGTGGGGAGGGGGGGGGGAGCCACGGCAGGCTCCACTCCCAAACCCCGGCCCTACAAGCGTTCGAGTGCCGGAGACCGCCGCCGGTCTCGGCCCGGCCCTGGAGAAACCCCTCTTGGAGCCCTCGCTCCAGTCGGCAACGGCCACCGGAGCCTGCGGGCAAGCAGCGGCTTCGCGCGGCTTCTGGCAGTCGGAAGCGCCGTGCGCGATAGGTAGGAGGCAGAACGGCCACGGCCAGGGCCGCCGGGCAACGCCCGAGTCTGCCGGCTGAGCCGCGGCTGACAAGCGTTCGAGTGCCGGCGACCGCCGCCGGTCTCGGCCCGGCCCTGGAGAAACCCCTCTTGGAGCCCTCGCTCCAGTCGGCAACGGCCACCGGAGCCTGCGGGCAAGCAGCGGCTTCGCGCGGCTTCTGGCAGTCGGAAGCGCCGTGCGCGATAGGTAGGAGGCAGAACGGCCACGGCCAGGGCCGCCGGGCAACGCCCGAGTCTGCCGGCTGAGCCGCGGCTGACAAGCGTTCGAGTGCCGGCGACCGCCGCCGGTCTCGGCCCGGCCCTGGAGAAACCCCTCTTGGAGCCCTCGCTCCAGTCGGCAACGGCCACCGGAGCCTGCGGGCAAGCAGCGGCTTCGCGCGGCTTCTGGCAGTCGGAAGCGCCGTGCGCGATAGGTAGGAGGCAGAACGGCCACGGCCAGGGCCGCCGGGCAACGCCCGAGTCTGCCGGCTGAGCCGCGGCTGACAAGCGTTCGAGTGCCGGCGACCGCCGCCCGTCTCGGCCCGGCCCTGGAGAAACCCCTCTTGGAGCCCTCGCTCCAGTCGGCAACGGCCACCGGAGCCTGCGGGCAAGCAGCGGCTTCGCGCGGCTTCTGGCAGTCGGAAGCGCCGTGCGCGATAGGTAGGAGGCAGAACGGCCACGGCCACAGCCGCCGTGCAACGCCCGAGTCTGCCGGCTGAACCGCGAGTAGCTGCAGCGGTTCGATGGCGCTGGTCCGCGAGCGCCAGCCCTCTGCCCTAGTATACGGACAGCGAGGTCCCCGGCCCCGGCGGGCTCGAAGAGAACCGTCTTCCCCCAGCGGGGAGGCGCGCGAGCGCCGCCGACTCTTACCATGACGTAACTGGAGGCAGCGCAAAGCAGCGACCCCTTCGGCAGCTCCGAAGAAGAACCGGGCAAGACGTCTACCTGCCAGAACCGCGGTGGAGCCAAAGTCCCGCCGGAGCGAGGTAGACGAGGCATCCCTTTCCGCCGGCAGCTCCGGCGGCCACATCGGGCACAACGGACCCGGCGGACGGTAAAACGGGTAGACCTGGCCTCCCTGCCGGCAGAACGGGTAGACGAGGCCTCCCTGCCTGGAACCGGGTAGACCTGGCATCCCTGCCGGAAGCGGGTAGACCTGGCATCCCTGCCGGTAAAACGGGTAGACCTGGCCTCCCTGCCGGCAGAACGGGTAGACGAGGCCTCCCTGCCTGGAACCGGGTAGACCTGGCATCCCTGCCGGAAGCGGGTAGACCTGGCATCCCTGCCGGCAAAACGGGTAGACCTGGTCTCCCTGCCGCCAAAACGGGTAGACCTGGCCTCCCTGCAGGTAAAACGGGTAGACCTGGCCTCCCTGCCGGCAGAACGGGTAGACCTGGCCTCCCTGCCGCCAGAACGGGTAGACCTGGCATCCCTGCCGGCAAAACGGGTAGACCTGGTCTCCCTGCCGGTAAAACGGGTAGACCTGGTCTCCCTGCAGGTAAAACGGGTAGACCTGTTATCCCTGCCGGCAAAACGGGTAGACCTGGTCTCCCTGCAGCCAGAACGGGTAGACCTGGCATCCCTGCCGGTAAAACGGGTAGACCTGGTCTCCCTGCCGGCAAAAAGGGTAGACCTGTTCTCCCTGCCGCCAGAACGGGTAGACCTGGCCTCCCTGCCGGTAAAACGGGTAGACCTGGTCTCCGTGCAGGTAAAACGGGTAGACCTGGCATCCCTGCCGGCAGAACGGGTAGACATGGTCTCCCTGCCGCCAGAACGGGTAGACCTGGCATCCCTGCCGGCAAAACGGGTAGACCTGGTCTCCCTGCCGGTAAAACGGGTAGACCTGGCCTCCCTGCAGGTAAAACGGGTAGACCTGTTATCCCTGCCGGCAAAACGGGTAGACCTGGCATCCCTGCCGGCAAAACGGGTAGACCTGGTCTCCCTGCAGCCAGAACGGGTAGACCTGGTCTCCCTGCCGCTAGAACGGGTAGACCTGGCCTCCCTGCCGGCAATATGGGTAGACCTGGCCTCCCTGCCGGTAAAACGGGTAGACCTGGCATCCCTGCAGGTAAAACGGGTAGACCTGGCATCCCTGCCGGCAAAACGGGTAGACCTGGTCTCCCTGCCGGTAAAACGGGTAGACCTGTTCTCCCTGCAGGTAAAACGGGTAGACCTGTTCTCCCTGCAGGTAAAACGGGTAGACCTGGTCTCCCTGCAGCCAGAACGGGTAGACCTGGCATCCCTGCCGGTAAAACGGGTAGACCTGGTCTCCCTGCCGGCAAAAAGGGTAGACCTGTTCTCCCTGCCGCCAGAACGGGTAGACCTGGTCTCCCTGCCGGTAAATGGGTAGACCTGGTCTCCCTGCCGGCAATATGGGTAGACCTGGCCTCCCTGCAGCCAGAACGGGTAGACCTGGTCTCCCTGCCGGTAAATGGGTAGACCTGGTCTCCCTGCCGCTAGAACGGGTAGACCTGGCCTCCCTGCCGGCAATATGGGTAGACCTGGCCTCCCTGCCGGTAAAACGGGTAGACCTGGCATCCCTGCAGGTAAAACGGGTAGACCTGGCATCCCTGCCGGCAAAACGGGTAGACCTGGTCTCCCTGCCGGTAAAACGGGTAGACCTGTTCTCCCTGCAGGTAAAACGGGTAGACCTGGTCTCCCTGCAGCCAGAACGGGTAGACCTGGCATCCCTGCCGGTAAAACGGGTAGACCTGGTCTCCCTGCCGGCAAAAAGGGTAGACCTGTTCTCCCTGCCGCCAGAACGGGTAGACCTGGTCTCCCTGCCGGTAAATGGGTAGACCTGGTCTCCCTGCCGGCAATATGGGTAGACCTGGCCTCCCTGCAGCCAGAACGGGTAGACCTGGCATCCCTGCCGGTAAATGGGTAGACCTGGCATCCCTGCCGGTAAAACGGGTAGACCTGGCATCCCTGCCGGCAATACGGGTAGACCTGGTCTCCCTGCCGCTAGAACGGGTAGACCTGGCATCCCTGCCGGTAAAACGGGTAGACCTGGCCTCCCTGCCGGCAATACGGGTAGACCTGGCCTCCCTGCCGGTAAAACGGGTAGACCTGGCCTCCCTGCCGGCAGAACGGGTAGACCTGGTCTCCCTGCCGGCAGAACGGGTAGACCTGGTCTCCCTGCAGGAAAAACGGGTAGACCTGGTCTCCCTGCAGCCAGAACGGGTAGACCGCGCATCCCTGCCGGTAAATGGGTAGACCTGGCATCCCTGCCGGTAAAACGGGTAGACCTGGCATCCCTGCCGGCAGAACGGGTAGACCTGGTCTCCCTGCCGCCAGAACGGGTAGACCTGGCCTCCCTGCAGGTAAAACGGGTAGACCTGGCCTCCCTGCCGGCAGAACGGGTAGACCTGGCCTCCCTGCCGGCAGAAGGGGTAGACCTGTCCTCCCTGCGGACAGAGCGGGTCGCCCGTGCTGGAGGCCCGTATGCAGGGGTGCCTGCACGGGGTGGGAAGGGGCGGCGGCGGGGTGCCTGTGCTCTCTCAGCCGGGGCGGCGGTGGGGGGGCTTGTGGGGGGTGGCTGGGGGCGGCAGGCCGGCCGTGCCGGAGGCCCGTATGCAGGGGTGCCTGCACGGGGTGGGAAGGGGCGGCGGCGGGGTGCCTGTGCTGTCTCAGCCGGGGCGGCGGTGGGGGGGCTTGTGGGGGGTGGCTGGGGGCGGCAGGCCGGCCCTGCCGGAGGCCCGTATGCAGGGGTGCCTGCACGGGGTGGGAAGGGGCGGCGGCGGGCTGCCTGTGCTCTCTCAGCCGGGGCGGCGGTGGGGGGGCTTGCGGGGGGTGGCTGGGGGCGGCAGGCCGGCCCTGCCGGAGGCCCGTATGCAGGGGTGCCTGCACGGGGTGGGAAGGGGCAGCGGCGGGCTGCCTGTGCTCTCTGAGCCGGGGCCGCGGTGGGGGGGGCTTGCGGGGGGTGGCTGGGGGCGGCAGGCCGGCCCTGCCGGAGGCCCGTATGCAGGGGTGCCTGCACGGGGTGGGTGGGCCTGCGGCGGGCTGCCTGTGCTCTCTCAGCCGAGGCGGCGGTGGGGGGGGCTTGCGGGGGGTGGCTGGGGTCGGCAGGCCGGCCCTGCCGGAGGCCCGTATGCAGGGGTGCCTGCACGGGCTGGGAAGGGCCGGCGGCGGGGTGCCTGTGCTGTCTCAGCCGGGGCGGCGGTGGGGGGGCTTGTGGGGGGTGGCTGGGGGCGGCAGGCCGGCCCTGCCGGAGGCCCCTATGCAGGGGTGCCTGCACGGGGTGGGAAGGGCCGGCGGCGGGCTGCCTGTGCTCTCTCAGCCGGGGCGGCGGTGGGGGGGCTTGTGGGGGGTGGCTGGGGGCGGCAGGCCGGCCGTGCCGGAGGCCCGTATGCAGGGGTGCCTGCACGGGGTGGGAAGGGGCGGCGGCGGGGTGCCAGTGCTGTCTCAGCCGGGGCGGCGGTGGGGGGGCTTGTGGGGGGTGGCTGGGGGCGGCAGGCCGGCCCTGCCGGAGGCCCGTATGCAGGGGTGCCTGCACGGGGTGGGAAGGGGCGGCGGCGGGCTGCCTGTGCTCTCTCAGCCGGGGCGGCGGTGGGGGGGCTTGCGGGGGGTGGCTGGGGGCGGCAGGCCGGCCCTGCCGGAGGCCCCTATGCAGGGGTGCCTGCACGGGGTGGGAAGGGCCGGCGGCGGGCTGCCTGTGCTCTCTCAGCCGGGGCGGCGGTGGGGGGGCTTGCGGGGGGTGGCTGGGGGCGGCAGGCCGGTCCTGCCGGAGGCCCGTATGCAGGGGTGCCTGCACGGGGTGGGAAGGGCCGGCGGCGGGCTGCCTGTGCTGTCTCAGTCGGGGCGGCGGTGGGGGGGCTTGCGGGGGGTGGCTGGGGTCGGCAGGCCGGCCCTGCCGGAGGCCCGTATGCAGGGGTGCCTGCACGGGGTGGGTGGGCCTGCGGCGGGCTGCCTGTGCTCTCTGAGCCGGGGCGGCGGTGGGGGGGGCTTGCGGGGGGTGGCTGGGGGCGGCAGGCCGGCCCTGCCGGAGGCCCGTATGCAGGGGTGCCTGCACGGGGTGGGTGGGCCTGCGGCGGGCTGCCTGTGCTCTCTGAGCCGGGGCGGCGGTGGGGGGGGCTTGCGGGGGGTGGCTGGGGGCGGCAGGCCGGCCCTGCCGGAGGCCCGTATGCAGGGGTGCCTGCACGGGGTGGGAAGGGGCGGCGGCGGGGTGCCTGTGCTCTCTCAGCCGGGGCGGCGGTGGGGGGGCTTGCGGGGGTTGTCTGGGGGCGGCAGGCCGGTCCTGCCGGAGGCCCGTATGCAGGGGTGCCTGCACGGGCTGGGAAGGGGCGGCGGCGGGCTGCCTGTGCTGTCTCAGCCGGGGCGGCGGTGGGGGGGCTTGTGGGGGGTGGCTGGGGGCGGCAGGCCGGCCCGGCCGGAGGCCCGTATGCAGGGGTGCCTGCACGGGGTATGAAGGGCCGGCGGCGGGGTGCCTGTGCTCTCTCAGCCGAGGCGGCGGTGGGGGGGCTTGTGGGGGGTTGCTGGGGGCGGCAGGCCGGCCCTGCCGGAGGCCCGTATGCAGGGGTGCCTGCACGGGGTGGGAAGGGGCGGCGGCGGGCTGCCTGTGCTGTCTCAGCCGGGGCGGCGGTGGGGGGGCCTGTGGCGGGTGGCTGGGGGCGGCAGGCCGGCCCTGCCGGAGGCCCGTATGCAGGGGTGCCTGCACGGGGTGGGAAGGGCCGGCGGCGGGCTGCCTGTGCTCTCTCAGCCGGGGCGGCGGTGGGGGGGCTTGCGGAGGGGTGGCTGGGGTCGGCAGGCCGGCCCTGCCGGAGGCCCGTATGCAGGGGTGCCTGCACGGGGTGGGAAGGGCCGGCGGCGGGCTGCCTGTGCTCTCTCAGCCGGGGCGGCGGTGGGGGGGCTTGCGGAGGGGTGGCTGGGGGCGGCAGGCCGGCCCTGCCGGAGGCCCGTATGCAGGGGTGCCTGCACGGGGTGGGAAGGGCCGGCGGCGGGCTGCCTGTGATCTCTCAGCCGGGGCGGCGGTGGGGGGGGTTGCGGGGGGTGGCTGGGGGCGGCAGGCCGGCCCTGCCGGAGGCCCGTATGCAGGGGTGCCTGCACGGGGTGGGAAGGGCCGGCGGCGGGCTGCCTGTGCTCTCTGAGCCGGGGCGGCGGTGGGGGGGGCTTGCGGGGGGTGGCTGGGGTCGGCAGGCCGGCCCTGCCGGAGGCCCGTATGCAGGGGTGCCTGCACGGGGTGGGAAGGGGCGGCGGCGGGGTGCCTGTGCTCTCTGAGCCGGGGCGGCGGTGGGGGGGCTTGCGGGGGGTGGCTGGGGGCGGCAGGCCGGCCCTGCCGGAGGCCCGTATGCAGGGGTGCCTGCACGGGGTGGGAAGGGCCGGCGGCGGGCTGCCTGTGCTGTCTCAGTCGGGGCGGCGGTGGAGGGGCTTGCGGGGGATGGCTGGGGTCGGCAGGCCGGCCCTGCCGGAGGCCCGTATGCAGGGGTGCCTGCACGGGGTGGGTGGGCCTGCGGCGGGCTGCCTGTGCTCTCTGAGCCGGGGCGGCGGTGGGGGGGGCTTGCGGGGGGTGGCTGGGGGCGGCAGGCCGGCCCTGCCGGAGGCCCGTATGCAGGGGTGCCTGCACGGGGTGGGAAGGGGCGGCGGCGGGGTGCCTGTGCTCTCTGAGCCGGGGCGGCGGTGTGGGGGCTTGCGGGGGGTGGCTGGGGGCGGCAGGCCGGCCCTGCCAGAGGCCCGTATGCAGGGGTGCCTGCACGGGGTGGGAAGGGGCGGCGGCGGGGTGCCTGTGCTCTCTCAGCCGGGGCGGCGGTGGGGGGGCTTGCGGGGGTTGTCTGGGGGCGGCAGGCCGGTCCTGCCGGAGGCCCGTATGCAGGGGTGCCTGCACGGGGTGGGAAGGGGCGGCGGCGGGCTGCCTGTGCTGTCTCAGCCGGGGCGGCGGTGGGGGGGCTTGTGGGGGGTGGCTGGGGGCGGCAGGCCGGCCCTGCCGGAGGCCCCTATGCAGGGGTGCCTGCACGGGGTGGGAAGGGCCGGCGGCGGGCTGCCTGTGCTCTCTCAGCCGGGGCGGCGGTGGGGGGGCTTGCGGGGGGTGGCTGGGGGCGGCAGGCCGGTCCTGCCGGAGGCCCGTATGCAGGGGTGCCTGCACGGGGTGGGAAGGGCCGGCGGCGGGCTGCCTGTGCTGTCTCAGTCGGGGCGGCGGTGGGGGGGCTTGCGGGGGGTGGCTGGGGTCGGCAGGCCGGCCCTGCCGGAGGCCCGTATGCAGGGGTGCCTGCACGGGGTATGAAGGGCCGGCGGCGGGCTGCCTGTGCTCTCTGAGCCGGGGCGGCGGTGGGGGGGGCTTGCGGGGGGTGGCTGGGGGCGGCAGGCCGGCCCTGCCGGAGGCCCGTATGCAGGGGTGCCTGCACGGGGTGGGTGGGCCTGCGGCGGGCTGCCTGTGCTCTCTGAGCCGGGGCGGCGGTGGGGGGGGCTTGCGGGGGGTGGCTGGGGGCGGCAGGCCGGCCCTGCCGGAGGCCCGTATGCAGGGGTGCCTGCACGGGGTGGGAAGGGGCGGCGGCGGGGTGCCTGTGCTCTCTCAGCCGGGGCGGCGGTGGGGGGGCTTGCGGGGGTTGTCTGGGGGCGGCAGGCCGGTCCTGCCGGAGGCCCGTATGCAGGGGTGCCTGCACGGGCTGGGAAGGGGCGGCGGCGGGCTGCCTGTGCTGTCTCAGCCGGGGCGGCGGTGGGGGGGCTTGTGGGGGGTGGCTGGGGGCGGCAGGCCGGCCCGGCCGGAGGCCCGTATGCAGGGGTGCCTGCACGGGGTATGAAGGGCCGGCGGCGGGGTGCCTGTGCTCTCTCAGCCGAGGCGGCGGTGGGGGGGCCTGTGGCGGGTGGCTGGGGGCGGCAGGCCGGCCCTGCCGGAGGCCCGTATGCAGGGGTGCCTGCACGGGGTGGGAAGGGCCGGCGGCGGGCTGCCTGTGCTCTCTCAGCCGGGGCGGCGGTGGGGGGGCTTGCGGAGGGGTGGCTGGGGTCGGCAGGCCGGCCCTGCCGGAGGCCCGTATGCAGGGGTGCCTGCACGGGGTGGGAAGGGCCGGCGGCGGGCTGCCTGTGCTCTCTCAGCCGGGGCGGCGGTGGGGGGGCTTGCGGAGGGGTGGCTGGGGGCGGCAGGCCGGCCCTGCCGGAGGCCCGTATGCAGGGGTGCCTGCACGGGGTGGGAAGGGCCGGCGGCGGGCTGCCTGTGATCTCTCAGCCGGGGCGGCGGTGGGGGGGGTTGCGGGGGGTGGCTGGGGGCGGCAGGCCGGCCCTGCCGGAGGCCCGTATGCAGGGGTGCCTGCACGGGGTGGGAAGGGCCGGCGGCGGGCTGCCTGTGCTCTCTGAGCCGGGGCGGCGGTGGGGGGGGCTTGCGGGGGGTGGCTGGGGTCGGCAGGCCGGCCCTGCCGGAGGCCCGTATGCAGGGGTGCCTGCACGGGGTGGGAAGGGGCGGCGGCGGGCTGCCTGTGCTCTCTCAGCCGGGGCGGCGGTGGGGGGGCTTGCGGGGGGTGGCTGGGGGCGGCAGGCCGGCCCTGCCGGAGGCCCGTATGCAGGGGTGCCTGCACGGGGTGGGAAGGGCCGGCGGCGGGCTGCCTGTGCTGTCTCAGTCGGGGCGGCGGTGGAGGGGCTTGCGGGGGATGGCTGGGGTCGGCAGGCCGGCCCTGCCGGAGGCCCGTATGCAGGGGTGCCTGCACGGGGTGGGTGGGCCTGCGGCGGGCTGCCTGTGCTCTCTGAGCCGGGGCGGCGGTGGGGGGGGCTTGCGGGGGGTGGCTGGGGGCGGCAGGCCGGCCCTGCCGGAGGCCCGTATGCAGGGGTGCCTGCACGGGGTGGGAAGGGGCGGCGGCGGGGTGCCTGTGCTCTCTGAGCCGGGGCGGCGGTGGGGGGGCTTGCGGGGGGTGGCTGGGGGCGGCAGGCCGGCCCTGCCAGAGGCCCGTATGCAGGGGTGCCTGCACGGGGTGGGAAGGGGCGGCGGCGGGGTGCCTGTGCTCTCTCAGCCGGGGCGGCGGTGGGGGGGCTTGCGGGGGTTGTCTGGGGGCGGCAGGCCGGTCCTGCCGGAGGCCCGTATGCAGGGGTGCCTGCACGGGGTGGGAAGGGGCGGCGGCGGGCTGCCTGTGCTGTCTCAGCCGGGGCGGCGGTGGGGGGGCTTGTGGGGGGTGGCTGGGGGCGGCAGGCCGGCCCTGCCGGAGGCCCGTATGCAGGGGTGCCTGCACGGGGTGGGAAGGGCCGGCGGCGGGCTGCCTGTGATCTCTCAGCCGGGGCGGCGGTGGGGGGGGTTGCGGGGGGTGGCTGGGGGCGGCAGGCCGGCCCTGCCGGAGGCCCGTATGCAGGGGTGCCTGCACGGGGTGGGAAGGGCCGGCGGCGGGCTGCCTGTGCTCTCTGAGCCGGGGCGGCGGTGGGGGGGGCTTGCGGGGGGTGGCTGGGGTCGGCAGGCCGGCCCTGCCGGAGGCCCGTATGCAGGGGTGCCTGCACGGGGTGGGAAGGGGCGGCGGCGGGGTGCCTGTGCTCTCTGAGCCGGGGCGGCGGTGGGGGGGCTTGCGGGGGGTGGCTGGGGGCGGCAGGCCGGCCCTGCCGGAGGCCCGTATGCAGGGGTGCCTGCACGGGGTGGGTGGGCCTGCGGCGGGCTGCCTGTGCTCTCTGAGCCGGGGCGGCGGT
Source organism: Opisthocomus hoazin (assembly GCF_030867145.1). NCBI lineage: Eukaryota > Metazoa > Chordata > Aves > Opisthocomiformes > Opisthocomidae > Opisthocomus > Opisthocomus hoazin. The sequence continues at coordinate 187,968 of NW_027448773.1, forward strand.
GGGGGGGGCTTGCGGGGGGTGGCTGGGGGCGGCAGGCCGGCCCTGCCGGAGGCCCGTATGCAGGGGTGCCTGCACGGGGTGGGAAGGGGCGGCGGCGGGGTGCCTGTGCTCTCTGAGCCGGGGCGGCGGTGGGGGGGCTTGCGGGGGGTGGCTGGGGGCGGCAGGCCGGCCCTGCCGGAGGCCCGTATGCAGGGGTGCCTGCACGGGGTGGGAAGGGCCGGCGGCGGGGTTCCTGTGCTCTCTCAGCCGGGGCGGCGGTGGGGGGGCTTGCGGGGGGTGGCTGGGGGCGGCAGGCCGGCCCTGCCGGAGGCCCGTATGCAGGGGTGCCTGCACGGGGTGGGAAGGGGCGGCGGCGGGCTGCCTGTGCTCTCTCAGCCGGGGCGGCGGTGGGGGGGCTTGCGGGGGGTGGCTGGGGGCGGCAGGCCGGCCGTGCCGGAGGCCCGTTTGCAGGGGTGCCTGCACGGGGGTGGGTTGGGTGGGGCGGCGGGAATTTTTTGGTTTTTGTTGCTTTTTTATTTCTTTTTCCGCTTTTGAAACAGAGACGCCGCCCCGTCCTCGGGCGTTTCAGCCGAGCTGATGGAAAGCGGCGCCCCTTCCCGTCGCTTGCGGGGGGGGTGGTGCAGGAGGGGGGAGGCGGCGCGCGCCTGAAATTCCCCTCGCCACCCCCCGTTTCCGAGACTTCGCCGTATCTAGTGGAAGGCGCTAAGCTTGGCCGGACTGTCTCGCTGAAGGCTTTCTTACTCTGCATCGGTTCTGACGGTGGGCGAGAAAAAAAAACAAAACCAAAGCAGAGCAGGGAAACAGTTACAAAAAGTTCTTGAGAGCCAGCACCGGCCCGCCCATCGGCAGACGGAGCGGCGCCCGGGGTCAACGAGTGCCACCCTGCTGCTTAGCAACCGGAACCCGAGCCGGCCCGCCCCGCCCACCCGCCGGCAAGGGGCGGGCGCTTCCCCGCGGCAGAAGGGGGAGACAGAGACTGAGAGACGGGGTCGAGGAGCAGGCGGGGAGCCTTGCGCTGAGGTAGGCTGGGGACGGGGCCTCTTTTCCGAGAAGATTGAGGTTTGAGTCGGGGGGGGGGGGGGGGGGCGGCGGCAGGGGCTGCTTGTGCGCTCTCGGCCGGGGCGGCGGTGGGGGGGTGGCGGGGTGGGGGGGGGCAGCGGAGCGGCCGTGCCGGAGGCCCGTATGCAGGGGTGCCCGCACCGGGGGGGGGGGTGGGGGGGGGCGGCGGCAGGGGCTGCTTGTGCGCTCTCGGCCGGGGCGGCGGTGGGGGGGGGCTTGCGGGTGGGGGTGCGGCGGCCGGGCTGCCGTGCCGGAGGCCCGTTTGCAGGGGTGCCTGCACGGGGGGAGGTGGGGTGGGGGGGGGGGGGGGGGTGGGGCGGGGCGGCGGGAATTTTTTGGTTTTTGTTGCTTTTTTATTTTTTTTCCGCTTTTGAAACACAGACGCCGCCCCGCCTTCGGGCGTTTCAGCCGAGCTGATAGAAAGCTGCGCCCCTTCCCGTTGCTTGCGGGGGGGGTTGGTGCCGCGGAAGGGGGTGGCGGGGGGGGGCGGGAACGGGACGGGGACGGGGACGGGGACGGGGACGGGGACGGGGACGGGGACGGGGACGGGTCTGGCCGACGGGTCTGGACGACAGCGCCCCCCCGACCCCGCGTCCCGGCCGGCCACCACGTCTACCCGGGACCGGGTCGGCGGGGAGGACAGGTCTACCCGACAGCGCCCCCCCCATCGCCCCGCGTCCCGGCCGGCCACCACGTCTACCCGGGACCGGTTCGGCGGGGAGGACAGGTCTACCAGGGACCGGTTCGGCGGGGAGGACAGGTCTACCCGACAGCGCCCCCCCCATCCCGGGTCCCGGCCGGCCACCACGTCTACCCGGGACCGGTTTGGCGGGGAGGACAGGTCTACCCGGGACCGTGTCGGCGGGGAGGACAGGTCTACCCGACAGCGCCCCCCCCATCGCCCCGCGTCCCGGCCGGCCACCACGTCTACCCGGGACCGGTTCGGCGGGGAGGACAGGTCTACCCGGGACCGG
>NW_027448773.1:200000-202500 GCF_030867145.1 Opisthocomus hoazin
ACCCACCGCCGATAGCCCGGCGGGGACGAGCTCCGTCCAGCAGGCGCTCTCCGGGAGCGGGGAGCTTCGGAGCGCTCCCCGAGTCTCCATTTAGGGGGACGAAGGCCCGCGCGCTCGCGCGCGCGGCCCTGCGAGGCACCCCAGCCGCGCCGCTGCTGGCCCGCCGGCCCCCCCCCCCCCGCGCTAGGGCGGGGGGGCTCGGCGGCGCAGACGGCGATTGATCGTAAAGCGACGCTCAGACAGGCGTAGCCCCGGGAGGAACCCGGGGCCGCGAGTGCGTTCGAAGTGTCGATGATCAATGTGTCCTGCAATTCACATTAATTCTCGCAGCTAGCTGCGTTCTTCATCGACGCACGAGCCGAGTGATCCACCGCTAAGAGTTGTCTCGGTTTCGGCACCGCCCCGCGCGCGCGGAGGGGCCGGGACCGCTCGCCGAGAGCGGCCCCTTCTCTGAGGACGGCCGGACCGACCGCCGGCCCCGCCGCCGCCCACCCCCCTCCGCACGCGCGGAGGGGGCGCGGCGCGGCGGCGCGACGCGGCGCGACGGAGAGGCCCTCGCCTCGGCTTGACCGTACGAGCACAGGGGAAACGGAAAACAACGGAAAACCCCGAGCGGCCAAAGGGCGGGGGAGCCCGCGCTCCCGACCGACCCTGGGGAAACGTACGCAACACACACACACACCCTTGGCGCGCTTCGGGGGCGGCCCAGGCGCCCGGGCTCGGACCGGCCTCCCCCCGGAGGCTACGGCACGCCCGGCCGCGACGCCTGCCCGCCTTCGCTCGGGAGCCGGACGCCCGGCTGCGCCCGCGCTGCGACGAGCCGGCTCCGCCCACCACGGTCGCCTCTCGCCCCGCCGGCGAACCTCGGCGCCGACGCCGCCTTCCACCGACGCCGGAGGAAGCGCGGCCGGCCACTGGAGCGCGAGCCGGCGACGCGCGGCCGCCCACCGGCCCGCGCCGGATGGGCGAACCCGGCCACCCCGCCCGGCGGCGGCGGCCGCCACCGCCGCCGCGAAAACCGCCGCCGCAGCCGCTTCTCGCCTCGGCCCCCTGGGGCCGCCGGCACGGCCCCAGCGGAAAGGCGGACGGCGCTGAGCGCGGGGGGCGGCTCCCACTCTCCCCGTTTCCACGCGAAGACCCGGAGCGGGACGCCCCCGCGCCGCGCGCCCGCCCTCGAGACGGAAGCGACGGGCGGGGAAACGCGGGACGGGACGGCCGCCAGCGGATGCGGCCGGGGAACCCTCCCGGACGACCCGACGGACGACCGGCACCGACCGGCACGCCGAGCGGCGCCGCCGCCGCTCGGCCTGGGGGGGTGTGGCTCGCCCCCCCCTTTCTTTCCCTGGGCGCCGAGGGCGGGGCGAGGAGCGGGAGAGGGGAGCGCGGCGCGCCCCGAGCGCGGCCGCAGCGCGAGCGTCCAAAGGCGCGGGGCGGCCCCCCGGCGGCCGCCCCCCCCCGCGGGGGCTCGCCGCGCCTTTCTTTCCCCCGGCGCGGAGCCCGCGCTCCGGCCGGCGGGTGGCCCCGTTTGCGAGGGCGGGCAGGTCGGCCGCGGCCGACCCGCGCCGCGGTCTCTCCGCCGAGACCGGCCCGCGGAGAGGGGGGGCAGGTTGGGGCAGCGAGACGCCCCCCCTTCTCCGGCACGGCGGCCCGCGGGGGCGGACGCCCCCCCCGCGGCTCGCGCCGTGCCGCTCGAGTCTTTAAACCGCCGCCCGGCTCCTTTGGCCTTTGACCCCCGGACTCGGCCGAGGGAGGGCCGCCGAAGCGCGGACGCTAGGTACCTGGCCCTGGGGTGAGGGAAACGACCTGCATGGCCCCGCGGGGGTGCCTCCCCCGGCTGCCGCCCTCGGGGGAGCGTCCGCCCGCGGGGGCGCGCCCGGCATCCGCCGCCACCACCTCGTCCTCCTTAGCCCCGGGGCCCGGGGTTTCCCTCGATAGCCCGGCGCTGCGCCCGGGGGGAGAGACGTGGCTCGGGCCGCCCGCTCGCGCGGGACGCGACCCGGCCGGGGGGGGGCCTCGCCCGCCCCGGGCGGCGCCAGCGGCCGAGACCGTGCTCGCGCCCCCCCCTTCCGCCACGGCTCCCTCTTCGAGAGGCAGCCGTGCCGGGTCGGAGGGGAGGTTCGCGGGTCCGGCCGCCGCGCCGCCCGAAACGCCGTGCGCACACCCGCGCCACGGCCCGGAACGCCCGGAGACAGCCCTGTCCCGCGCGCGGGGGGGTAGACGGCGCCGCCGCCGGCGCCGCCCCACCCCCCCCCCAGGAGCTGCCGCCCCCCGAAGACGGCGACACCCCTCGGCTGTCGCGCTTGCGGCCCCCGGTGCCGCCGCCGTCGCTCGACGCTCGCCCCCCGGCCCGCCGAGCAGGCCGGTGCTCTGCCGGCCGTGCTCGCCGCGTTGCCCCGCCGGCATCCCCCCCTCTTGCTTCCCGCGCAGACGCGGGAAGCGGGGAGCCGGCGGGGGCGCGGCGTCCGCGGCCGACAGGTCGACGCACCCGCGCGCGTCGGAG
>NW_027448773.1:207500-217500 GCF_030867145.1 Opisthocomus hoazin
TCTGCCCTAGTATACGGACAGCGAGGTCCCCGGCCCCGGCGGGCTCGAAGAGAACCGTCTTCCCCCAGCGGGGAGGCGCGCGAGCGCCGCCGACTCTTACCATGACGTAACTGGAGGCAGCGCAAAGCAGCGACCCCTTCGGCAGCTCCGAAGAAGAACCGGGCAAGACGTCTACCTGCCAGAACCGCGGTGGAGCCAAAGTCCCGCCGGAGCGAGGTAGACGAGGCATCCCTTTCCGCCGGCAGCTCCGGCGGCCACATCGGGCACAACGGACCCGGCGGACGGTAAAACGGGTAGACCTGGCCTCCCTGCCGGCAGAACGGGTAGACGAGGCCTCCCTGCCTGGAACCGGGTAGACCTGGCATCCCTGCCGGAAGCGGGTAGACCTGGCATCCCTGCCGGTAAAACGGGTAGACCTGGCCTCCCTGCCGGCAGAACGGGTAGACGAGGCCTCCCTGCCTGGAACCGGGTAGACCTGGCATCCCTGCCGGAAGCGGGTAGACCTGGCATCCCTGCCGGCAAAACGGGTAGACCTGGTCTCCCTGCCGCCAAAACGGGTAGACCTGGCCTCCCTGCAGGTAAAACGGGTAGACCTGGCCTCCCTGCCGGCAGAACGGGTAGACCTGGCCTCCCTGCCGCCAGAACGGGTAGACCTGGCATCCCTGCCGGCAAAACGGGTAGACCTGGTCTCCCTGCCGGTAAAACGGGTAGACCTGGTCTCCCTGCAGGTAAAACGGGTAGACCTGTTATCCCTGCCGGCAAAACGGGTAGACCTGGTCTCCCTGCAGCCAGAACGGGTAGACCTGGCATCCCTGCCGGTAAAACGGGTAGACCTGGTCTCCCTGCCGGCAAAAAGGGTAGACCTGTTCTCCCTGCCGCCAGAACGGGTAGACCTGGCCTCCCTGCCGGTAAAACGGGTAGACCTGGTCTCCGTGCAGGTAAAACGGGTAGACCTGGCATCCCTGCCGGCAGAACGGGTAGACATGGTCTCCCTGCCGCCAGAACGGGTAGACCTGGCATCCCTGCCGGCAAAACGGGTAGACCTGGTCTCCCTGCCGGTAAAACGGGTAGACCTGGCCTCCCTGCAGGTAAAACGGGTAGACCTGTTATCCCTGCCGGCAAAACGGGTAGACCTGGCATCCCTGCCGGCAAAACGGGTAGACCTGGTCTCCCTGCAGCCAGAACGGGTAGACCTGGTCTCCCTGCCGCTAGAACGGGTAGACCTGGCCTCCCTGCCGGCAATATGGGTAGACCTGGCCTCCCTGCCGGTAAAACGGGTAGACCTGGCATCCCTGCAGGTAAAACGGGTAGACCTGGCATCCCTGCCGGCAAAACGGGTAGACCTGGTCTCCCTGCCGGTAAAACGGGTAGACCTGTTCTCCCTGCAGGTAAAACGGGTAGACCTGTTCTCCCTGCAGGTAAAACGGGTAGACCTGGTCTCCCTGCAGCCAGAACGGGTAGACCTGGCATCCCTGCCGGTAAAACGGGTAGACCTGGTCTCCCTGCCGGCAAAAAGGGTAGACCTGTTCTCCCTGCCGCCAGAACGGGTAGACCTGGTCTCCCTGCCGGTAAATGGGTAGACCTGGTCTCCCTGCCGGCAATATGGGTAGACCTGGCCTCCCTGCAGCCAGAACGGGTAGACCTGGTCTCCCTGCCGGTAAATGGGTAGACCTGGTCTCCCTGCCGCTAGAACGGGTAGACCTGGCCTCCCTGCCGGCAATATGGGTAGACCTGGCCTCCCTGCCGGTAAAACGGGTAGACCTGGCATCCCTGCAGGTAAAACGGGTAGACCTGGCATCCCTGCCGGCAAAACGGGTAGACCTGGTCTCCCTGCCGGTAAAACGGGTAGACCTGTTCTCCCTGCAGGTAAAACGGGTAGACCTGGTCTCCCTGCAGCCAGAACGGGTAGACCTGGCATCCCTGCCGGTAAAACGGGTAGACCTGGTCTCCCTGCCGGCAAAAAGGGTAGACCTGTTCTCCCTGCCGCCAGAACGGGTAGACCTGGTCTCCCTGCCGGTAAATGGGTAGACCTGGTCTCCCTGCCGGCAATATGGGTAGACCTGGCCTCCCTGCAGCCAGAACGGGTAGACCTGGTCTCCCTGCCGGTAAATGGGTAGACCTGGTCTCCCTGCCGCTAGAACGGGTAGACCTGGCCTCCCTGCCGGCAATATGGGTAGACCTGGCCTCCCTGCCGGTAAAACGGGTAGACCTGGCATCCCTGCAGGTAAAACGGGTAGACCTGGCATCCCTGCCGGCAAAACGGGTAGACCTGGTCTCCCTGCCGGTAAAACGGGTAGACCTGTTCTCCCTGCAGGTAAAACGGGTAGACCTGGTCTCCCTGCAGCCAGAACGGGTAGACCTGGCATCCCTGCCGGTAAAACGGGTAGACCTGGTCTCCCTGCCGGCAAAAAGGGTAGACCTGTTCTCCCTGCCGCCAGAACGGGTAGACCTGGTCTCCCTGCCGGTAAATGGGTAGACCTGGTCTCCCTGCCGGCAATATGGGTAGACCTGGCCTCCCTGCAGCCAGAACGGGTAGACCTGGCATCCCTGCCGGTAAATGGGTAGACCTGGCATCCCTGCCGGTAAAACGGGTAGACCTGGCATCCCTGCCGGCAATACGGGTAGACCTGGTCTCCCTGCCGCTAGAACGGGTAGACCTGGCATCCCTGCCGGTAAAACGGGTAGACCTGGCCTCCCTGCCGGCAATACGGGTAGACCTGGCCTCCCTGCCGGTAAAACGGGTAGACCTGGCCTCCCTGCCGGCAGAACGGGTAGACCTGGTCTCCCTGCCGGCAGAACGGGTAGACCTGGTCTCCCTGCAGGAAAAACGGGTAGACCTGGTCTCCCTGCAGCCAGAACGGGTAGACCGCGCATCCCTGCCGGTAAATGGGTAGACCTGGCATCCCTGCCGGTAAAACGGGTAGACCTGGCATCCCTGCCGGCAGAACGGGTAGACCTGGTCTCCCTGCCGCCAGAACGGGTAGACCTGGCCTCCCTGCAGGTAAAACGGGTAGACCTGGCCTCCCTGCCGGCAGAACGGGTAGACCTGGCCTCCCTGCCGGCAGAAGGGGTAGACCTGTCCTCCCTGCGGACAGAGCGGGTCGCCCGTGCTGGAGGCCCGTATGCAGGGGTGCCTGCACGGGGTGGGAAGGGGCGGCGGCGGGGTGCCTGTGCTCTCTCAGCCGGGGCGGCGGTGGGGGGGCTTGTGGGGGGTGGCTGGGGGCGGCAGGCCGGCCGTGCCGGAGGCCCGTATGCAGGGGTGCCTGCACGGGGTGGGAAGGGGCGGCGGCGGGGTGCCTGTGCTGTCTCAGCCGGGGCGGCGGTGGGGGGGCTTGTGGGGGGTGGCTGGGGGCGGCAGGCCGGCCCTGCCGGAGGCCCGTATGCAGGGGTGCCTGCACGGGGTGGGAAGGGGCGGCGGCGGGCTGCCTGTGCTCTCTCAGCCGGGGCGGCGGTGGGGGGGCTTGCGGGGGGTGGCTGGGGGCGGCAGGCCGGCCCTGCCGGAGGCCCGTATGCAGGGGTGCCTGCACGGGGTGGGAAGGGGCAGCGGCGGGCTGCCTGTGCTCTCTGAGCCGGGGCCGCGGTGGGGGGGGCTTGCGGGGGGTGGCTGGGGGCGGCAGGCCGGCCCTGCCGGAGGCCCGTATGCAGGGGTGCCTGCACGGGGTGGGTGGGCCTGCGGCGGGCTGCCTGTGCTCTCTCAGCCGAGGCGGCGGTGGGGGGGGCTTGCGGGGGGTGGCTGGGGTCGGCAGGCCGGCCCTGCCGGAGGCCCGTATGCAGGGGTGCCTGCACGGGCTGGGAAGGGCCGGCGGCGGGGTGCCTGTGCTGTCTCAGCCGGGGCGGCGGTGGGGGGGCTTGTGGGGGGTGGCTGGGGGCGGCAGGCCGGCCCTGCCGGAGGCCCCTATGCAGGGGTGCCTGCACGGGGTGGGAAGGGCCGGCGGCGGGCTGCCTGTGCTCTCTCAGCCGGGGCGGCGGTGGGGGGGCTTGTGGGGGGTGGCTGGGGGCGGCAGGCCGGCCGTGCCGGAGGCCCGTATGCAGGGGTGCCTGCACGGGGTGGGAAGGGGCGGCGGCGGGGTGCCAGTGCTGTCTCAGCCGGGGCGGCGGTGGGGGGGCTTGTGGGGGGTGGCTGGGGGCGGCAGGCCGGCCCTGCCGGAGGCCCGTATGCAGGGGTGCCTGCACGGGGTGGGAAGGGGCGGCGGCGGGCTGCCTGTGCTCTCTCAGCCGGGGCGGCGGTGGGGGGGCTTGCGGGGGGTGGCTGGGGGCGGCAGGCCGGCCCTGCCGGAGGCCCCTATGCAGGGGTGCCTGCACGGGGTGGGAAGGGCCGGCGGCGGGCTGCCTGTGCTCTCTCAGCCGGGGCGGCGGTGGGGGGGCTTGCGGGGGGTGGCTGGGGGCGGCAGGCCGGTCCTGCCGGAGGCCCGTATGCAGGGGTGCCTGCACGGGGTGGGAAGGGCCGGCGGCGGGCTGCCTGTGCTGTCTCAGTCGGGGCGGCGGTGGGGGGGCTTGCGGGGGGTGGCTGGGGTCGGCAGGCCGGCCCTGCCGGAGGCCCGTATGCAGGGGTGCCTGCACGGGGTGGGTGGGCCTGCGGCGGGCTGCCTGTGCTCTCTGAGCCGGGGCGGCGGTGGGGGGGGCTTGCGGGGGGTGGCTGGGGGCGGCAGGCCGGCCCTGCCGGAGGCCCGTATGCAGGGGTGCCTGCACGGGGTGGGTGGGCCTGCGGCGGGCTGCCTGTGCTCTCTGAGCCGGGGCGGCGGTGGGGGGGGCTTGCGGGGGGTGGCTGGGGGCGGCAGGCCGGCCCTGCCGGAGGCCCGTATGCAGGGGTGCCTGCACGGGGTGGGAAGGGGCGGCGGCGGGGTGCCTGTGCTCTCTCAGCCGGGGCGGCGGTGGGGGGGCTTGCGGGGGTTGTCTGGGGGCGGCAGGCCGGTCCTGCCGGAGGCCCGTATGCAGGGGTGCCTGCACGGGCTGGGAAGGGGCGGCGGCGGGCTGCCTGTGCTGTCTCAGCCGGGGCGGCGGTGGGGGGGCTTGTGGGGGGTGGCTGGGGGCGGCAGGCCGGCCCGGCCGGAGGCCCGTATGCAGGGGTGCCTGCACGGGGTATGAAGGGCCGGCGGCGGGGTGCCTGTGCTCTCTCAGCCGAGGCGGCGGTGGGGGGGCTTGTGGGGGGTTGCTGGGGGCGGCAGGCCGGCCCTGCCGGAGGCCCGTATGCAGGGGTGCCTGCACGGGGTGGGAAGGGGCGGCGGCGGGCTGCCTGTGCTGTCTCAGCCGGGGCGGCGGTGGGGGGGCCTGTGGCGGGTGGCTGGGGGCGGCAGGCCGGCCCTGCCGGAGGCCCGTATGCAGGGGTGCCTGCACGGGGTGGGAAGGGCCGGCGGCGGGCTGCCTGTGCTCTCTCAGCCGGGGCGGCGGTGGGGGGGCTTGCGGAGGGGTGGCTGGGGTCGGCAGGCCGGCCCTGCCGGAGGCCCGTATGCAGGGGTGCCTGCACGGGGTGGGAAGGGCCGGCGGCGGGCTGCCTGTGCTCTCTCAGCCGGGGCGGCGGTGGGGGGGCTTGCGGAGGGGTGGCTGGGGGCGGCAGGCCGGCCCTGCCGGAGGCCCGTATGCAGGGGTGCCTGCACGGGGTGGGAAGGGCCGGCGGCGGGCTGCCTGTGATCTCTCAGCCGGGGCGGCGGTGGGGGGGGTTGCGGGGGGTGGCTGGGGGCGGCAGGCCGGCCCTGCCGGAGGCCCGTATGCAGGGGTGCCTGCACGGGGTGGGAAGGGCCGGCGGCGGGCTGCCTGTGCTCTCTGAGCCGGGGCGGCGGTGGGGGGGGCTTGCGGGGGGTGGCTGGGGTCGGCAGGCCGGCCCTGCCGGAGGCCCGTATGCAGGGGTGCCTGCACGGGGTGGGAAGGGGCGGCGGCGGGGTGCCTGTGCTCTCTGAGCCGGGGCGGCGGTGGGGGGGCTTGCGGGGGGTGGCTGGGGGCGGCAGGCCGGCCCTGCCGGAGGCCCGTATGCAGGGGTGCCTGCACGGGGTGGGAAGGGCCGGCGGCGGGCTGCCTGTGCTGTCTCAGTCGGGGCGGCGGTGGAGGGGCTTGCGGGGGATGGCTGGGGTCGGCAGGCCGGCCCTGCCGGAGGCCCGTATGCAGGGGTGCCTGCACGGGGTGGGTGGGCCTGCGGCGGGCTGCCTGTGCTCTCTGAGCCGGGGCGGCGGTGGGGGGGGCTTGCGGGGGGTGGCTGGGGGCGGCAGGCCGGCCCTGCCGGAGGCCCGTATGCAGGGGTGCCTGCACGGGGTGGGAAGGGGCGGCGGCGGGGTGCCTGTGCTCTCTGAGCCGGGGCGGCGGTGTGGGGGCTTGCGGGGGGTGGCTGGGGGCGGCAGGCCGGCCCTGCCAGAGGCCCGTATGCAGGGGTGCCTGCACGGGGTGGGAAGGGGCGGCGGCGGGGTGCCTGTGCTCTCTCAGCCGGGGCGGCGGTGGGGGGGCTTGCGGGGGTTGTCTGGGGGCGGCAGGCCGGTCCTGCCGGAGGCCCGTATGCAGGGGTGCCTGCACGGGGTGGGAAGGGGCGGCGGCGGGCTGCCTGTGCTGTCTCAGCCGGGGCGGCGGTGGGGGGGCTTGTGGGGGGTGGCTGGGGGCGGCAGGCCGGCCCTGCCGGAGGCCCCTATGCAGGGGTGCCTGCACGGGGTGGGAAGGGCCGGCGGCGGGCTGCCTGTGCTCTCTCAGCCGGGGCGGCGGTGGGGGGGCTTGCGGGGGGTGGCTGGGGGCGGCAGGCCGGTCCTGCCGGAGGCCCGTATGCAGGGGTGCCTGCACGGGGTGGGAAGGGCCGGCGGCGGGCTGCCTGTGCTGTCTCAGTCGGGGCGGCGGTGGGGGGGCTTGCGGGGGGTGGCTGGGGTCGGCAGGCCGGCCCTGCCGGAGGCCCGTATGCAGGGGTGCCTGCACGGGGTATGAAGGGCCGGCGGCGGGCTGCCTGTGCTCTCTGAGCCGGGGCGGCGGTGGGGGGGGCTTGCGGGGGGTGGCTGGGGGCGGCAGGCCGGCCCTGCCGGAGGCCCGTATGCAGGGGTGCCTGCACGGGGTGGGTGGGCCTGCGGCGGGCTGCCTGTGCTCTCTGAGCCGGGGCGGCGGTGGGGGGGGCTTGCGGGGGGTGGCTGGGGGCGGCAGGCCGGCCCTGCCGGAGGCCCGTATGCAGGGGTGCCTGCACGGGGTGGGAAGGGGCGGCGGCGGGGTGCCTGTGCTCTCTCAGCCGGGGCGGCGGTGGGGGGGCTTGCGGGGGTTGTCTGGGGGCGGCAGGCCGGTCCTGCCGGAGGCCCGTATGCAGGGGTGCCTGCACGGGCTGGGAAGGGGCGGCGGCGGGCTGCCTGTGCTGTCTCAGCCGGGGCGGCGGTGGGGGGGCTTGTGGGGGGTGGCTGGGGGCGGCAGGCCGGCCCGGCCGGAGGCCCGTATGCAGGGGTGCCTGCACGGGGTATGAAGGGCCGGCGGCGGGGTGCCTGTGCTCTCTCAGCCGAGGCGGCGGTGGGGGGGCCTGTGGCGGGTGGCTGGGGGCGGCAGGCCGGCCCTGCCGGAGGCCCGTATGCAGGGGTGCCTGCACGGGGTGGGAAGGGCCGGCGGCGGGCTGCCTGTGCTCTCTCAGCCGGGGCGGCGGTGGGGGGGCTTGCGGAGGGGTGGCTGGGGTCGGCAGGCCGGCCCTGCCGGAGGCCCGTATGCAGGGGTGCCTGCACGGGGTGGGAAGGGCCGGCGGCGGGCTGCCTGTGCTCTCTCAGCCGGGGCGGCGGTGGGGGGGCTTGCGGAGGGGTGGCTGGGGGCGGCAGGCCGGCCCTGCCGGAGGCCCGTATGCAGGGGTGCCTGCACGGGGTGGGAAGGGCCGGCGGCGGGCTGCCTGTGATCTCTCAGCCGGGGCGGCGGTGGGGGGGGTTGCGGGGGGTGGCTGGGGGCGGCAGGCCGGCCCTGCCGGAGGCCCGTATGCAGGGGTGCCTGCACGGGGTGGGAAGGGCCGGCGGCGGGCTGCCTGTGCTCTCTGAGCCGGGGCGGCGGTGGGGGGGGCTTGCGGGGGGTGGCTGGGGTCGGCAGGCCGGCCCTGCCGGAGGCCCGTATGCAGGGGTGCCTGCACGGGGTGGGAAGGGGCGGCGGCGGGCTGCCTGTGCTCTCTCAGCCGGGGCGGCGGTGGGGGGGCTTGCGGGGGGTGGCTGGGGGCGGCAGGCCGGCCCTGCCGGAGGCCCGTATGCAGGGGTGCCTGCACGGGGTGGGAAGGGCCGGCGGCGGGCTGCCTGTGCTGTCTCAGTCGGGGCGGCGGTGGAGGGGCTTGCGGGGGATGGCTGGGGTCGGCAGGCCGGCCCTGCCGGAGGCCCGTATGCAGGGGTGCCTGCACGGGGTGGGTGGGCCTGCGGCGGGCTGCCTGTGCTCTCTGAGCCGGGGCGGCGGTGGGGGGGGCTTGCGGGGGGTGGCTGGGGGCGGCAGGCCGGCCCTGCCGGAGGCCCGTATGCAGGGGTGCCTGCACGGGGTGGGAAGGGGCGGCGGCGGGGTGCCTGTGCTCTCTGAGCCGGGGCGGCGGTGGGGGGGCTTGCGGGGGGTGGCTGGGGGCGGCAGGCCGGCCCTGCCAGAGGCCCGTATGCAGGGGTGCCTGCACGGGGTGGGAAGGGGCGGCGGCGGGGTGCCTGTGCTCTCTCAGCCGGGGCGGCGGTGGGGGGGCTTGCGGGGGTTGTCTGGGGGCGGCAGGCCGGTCCTGCCGGAGGCCCGTATGCAGGGGTGCCTGCACGGGGTGGGAAGGGGCGGCGGCGGGCTGCCTGTGCTGTCTCAGCCGGGGCGGCGGTGGGGGGGCTTGTGGGGGGTGGCTGGGGGCGGCAGGCCGGCCCTGCCGGAGGCCCGTATGCAGGGGTGCCTGCACGGGGTGGGAAGGGCCGGCGGCGGGCTGCCTGTGATCTCTCAGCCGGGGCGGCGGTGGGGGGGGTTGCGGGGGGTGGCTGGGGGCGGCAGGCCGGCCCTGCCGGAGGCCCGTATGCAGGGGTGCCTGCACGGGGTGGGAAGGGCCGGCGGCGGGCTGCCTGTGCTCTCTGAGCCGGGGCGGCGGTGGGGGGGGCTTGCGGGGGGTGGCTGGGGTCGGCAGGCCGGCCCTGCCGGAGGCCCGTATGCAGGGGTGCCTGCACGGGGTGGGAAGGGGCGGCGGCGGGGTGCCTGTGCTCTCTGAGCCGGGGCGGCGGTGGGGGGGCTTGCGGGGGGTGGCTGGGGGCGGCAGGCCGGCCCTGCCGGAGGCCCGTATGCAGGGGTGCCTGCACGGGGTGGGTGGGCCTGCGGCGGGCTGCCTGTGCTCTCTGAGCCGGGGCGGCGGTGGGGGGGGCTTGCGGGGGGTGGCTGGGGGCGGCAGGCCGGCCCTGCCGGAGGCCCGTATGCAGGGGTGCCTGCACGGGGTGGGAAGGGGCGGCGGCGGGGTGCCTGTGCTCTCTGAGCCGGGGCGGCGGTGGGGGGGCTTGCGGGGGGTGGCTGGGGGCGGCAGGCCGGCCCTGCCGGAGGCCCGTATGCAGGGGTGCCTGCACGGGGTGGGAAGGGCCGGCGGCGGGGTTCCTGTGCTCTCTCAGCCGGGGCGGCGGTGGGGGGGCTTGCGGGGGGTGGCTGGGGGCGGCAGGCCGGCCCTGCCGGAGGCCCGTATGCAGGGGTGCCTGCACGGGGTGGGAAGGGGCGGCGGCGGGCTGCCTGTGCTCTCTCAGCCGGGGCGGCGGTGGGGGGGCTTGCGGGGGGTGGCTGGGGGCGGCAGGCCGGCCGTGCCGGAGGCCCGTTTGCAGGGGTGCCTGCACGGGGGTGGGTTGGGTGGGGCGGCGGGAATTTTTTGGTTTTTGTTGCTTTTTTATTTCTTTTTCCGCTTTTGAAACAGAGACGCCGCCCCGTCCTCGGGCGTTTCAGCCGAGCTGATGGAAAGCGGCGCCCCTTCCCGTCGCTTGCGGGGGGGGTGGTGCAGGAGGGGGGAGGCGGCGCGCGCCTGAAATTCCCCTCGCCACCCCCCGTTTCCGAGACTTCGCCGTATCTAGTGGAAGGCGCTAAGCTTGGCCGGACTGTCTCGCTGAAGGCT
>NW_027448773.1:222500-225000 GCF_030867145.1 Opisthocomus hoazin
TGTAGCCACTCCTTGACAGCTGATCGTATTGCTAAGTCAAGGGTTTCGAGATACGTGGCTTTCACATCGGTTTGGTCTGCCAGATAGAATAATCGTGGGAGCATGTACCCTTTCAAGATGTCAACTTTCTGCATAGGTTTAAGTGGAGAACTGTGGATTTGGTGTAACCATCCCTGCAGTTTCTCCAGTAGCTCCGGTTTTGATATTCCGATCCATGGGTCGACTCTAACCCCTAGATATTTCTCAGAGCTACCTGGTTCAATCATATTAATGGGGGTGCCGTTAATTGTCCAGTGTGGACAGTCATTGATCGTATATGAGTCTTTTGTTGGCTGGATGAAAAAGCCATGGCACTTTTCCCCCTGTGTTTTGAGGCCTGTAAGTTCACAAAAGGCCTCTAGTATCGTGATGTTATCCTTCATCCCTTCCCATGACCCACTCAGCAGTACCAAATCATCCGCGAAAGCCATAGATGTTACCTTTTTCGCGTAGTGCTGGAACCCACTCCCTTCAGACTCAAGCTTACACAGCAGAGGATCAATCGATAAATTAAATAAAATAGGAGACATTGGATCACCTTGCTTGACCCCGATGCATATTCTAACGGGGTCCGATTGATCATTTTTCAGGTGAATGCGAGTATTAACATTCAGGTACATGTTGGTAATCAGGGAGACAATATGATCGTCCACTCCCTTTTGCCTGAGGGCCATGATGATGTGCTCATGGCTCACCGTGTCAAAGGCTTTGGCTAAATCCACAAAGACCACCCCCAGGGGGCGATGTTCCCGTTTCGCGCTTCGAATCAAAAGTTGTAACAATTTTAGATTCTCCGCGCACCCTGATGACTTAATAAAGCCCCTCTGTCGTGTGTTAATAGGGCATGCCTTAGATAGCCTTACAGTTAGGATCCTTGAGAATAATCTCAAGATAATCGATCCGATGGTAATTGGGCGCCAATTATTGATGTCTTTTTGGCGCTCGGGCAAGGCCGATTTAGATATTAATACCGTCCGGCATTCTTTCACCACGTCCGGTATAACCCCTGTGGCCAACCAGAGATTGAACAATTCCATCAGCTGGGTATAGTGGGGATCAGTTTTAATGAGATCCCGCAAACTAAGCCCATCAGGACCTGGCGCCGCGTTCTTATTCATCTCATTGATGTTTTTAGAGATCTCTTTTGCCGTAATCATGGCTTGGAATGCGGAGTTGTCTGCCTGTCCCTCAGTGACAAAGGCCCCCAAGCCCTTGAATGTTCCTGACATCTCCCATCTCGACTTGAACACCGCGTGTACCTCATCGAGCGGGATGCCGCATCGCAAGGATTCCACATTATCCAAGATAATCCCGGCAAGTTTCCCTCGATCGAGGTAAAACAACCGTTGGAACCTCAGAAAATGCCCTCGCTTTTTGGCCCTCTTCTTCATCCACACCTTCGGTGGTTCAGAAGAGGGAACCCTCCGGGTTACTTTGGGCCTTCCACCTTGGACCGCTTTCAACTCGTGGGACTTAAAGAACAGACATGCACAGCGGTCTTGGGTCGCCTCATCGACCAAGGTCGATAGATCTTTCTCACCTTCAATCACTTCCTCAAACATTCCCCGAAGAACGGTCAATTTATCAGATGTTACCCAATCTGAAATGACCTTTCGATAATGGGACCTTAGTCCCCCAACCACCCGTGATTCAATGCCCGGCAGATGTAACCCTTCACTCTCAAGATATTTCTGCTTTTCCTGATCTTTTTCCCTTCTCTTTACAGGGCTCTTATGAAGCCCCCTTCTTTTGTCACTTATTTGTTTAGCTGATTTAGATGGAATATGCTCAGCAATCAATTTGTTGATGTTCTTACTTCCCTCGTACTGTTTATCCAACCTCCGTAACAACTCCACCTCCTCCTCAGTCCAACACTGCCGATGTACCCCTCTGGCTGAGCACTCCTTCGGGCGGGAGGCGGCAATCCGCTCGATATTCCTAACGGCTGGGTGCGCAGAGCGCTTATGTTGTCCCAAGCCAATTTTCGTCTCAAACGTTCGCCCACATTCCTCACAGGCCCAGCCCCCGACAGGGGGAGATGTTTCAACCCCCTTACATTTCGGATAATGGCAGGCAATACTATGATGTTTAACGTTAGTCTTGCCACACTTAGCACACTGAAACAACGCTTTTTTCTTACCATGGACTCTCTTTAGATGTTCAATAAGCCCCGACATTTTCCCTATCCGGTTCCCACAACATGGACAAGATGGATTTTTGTCGGGGACCTTTACCACCGGTGTGCCCTCAGTGGGCAGGTCCGGGTAGGTACCAAGGATAGGTGGCGATGTTAACAGAGTAGACTGCGCCAGGGCCCCTGGAGGTGAAGCTTCACCCTCCCCCTCGCTCTCCTCTATCCTTGGTGGACTGTCGGATACCCCTCCAACTCTCAAGGAGGTGAGTGACTCATACACCTCTGGTAACCTGGACAGCCTCTCCTGCCAGGTGGAAGAGTCAATTC
>NW_027448773.1:235000-247500 GCF_030867145.1 Opisthocomus hoazin
CCCGGCCCGCCGGGGGCCCTCTCCGACGCCCCCCGAAAAGCCTCATCGATCAGGAAAGGGAAGGGGAACGGAGGAGAAGCGGAGGCCCCACGGCCACGGTTCCTGGGACAGCGACGGCCGCACGCGCCGGCCCCCGAACCCCGAACCTAGGGCAGGGCTGGGCAGCACAGGCGCGGGGCCCTGCGTGCGAGCGAGCGAGCGGGCAGCGTCGACAGCAGAAGCCCAACGCGGCTTGGCCACCGGCAGAGCCGGACTGCCGTAGAGGCTTCTCTGCAACGTGCCCGCGGATGGCTGCTGTTAACGGGCGTGGGGAGGGGGGGGGAGCCACGGCAGGCTCCACTCCCAAACCCCGGCCCTACAAGCGTTCGAGTGCCGGAGACCGCCGCCCGTCTCGGCCCGGCCCTGGAGAAACCCCTCTTGGAGCCCTCGCTCCAGTCGGCAACGGCCACCGGAGCCTGCGGGCAAGCAGCGGCTTCGCGCGGCTTCTGGCAGTCGGAAGCGCCGTGCGCGATAGGTAGGAGGCAGAACGGCCACGGCCAGGGCCGCCGGGCAACGCCCGAGTCTGCCGGCTGAGCCGCGGCTGACAAGCGTTCGAGTGCCGGCGACCGCCGCCGGTCTCGGCCCGGCCCTGGAGAAACCCCTCTTGGAGCCCTCGCTCCAGTCGGCAACGGCCACCGGAGCCTGCGGGCAAGCAGCGGCTTCGCGCGGCTTCTGGCAGTCGGAAGCGCCGTGCGCGATAGGTAGGAGGCAGAACGGCCACGGCCAGGGCCGCCGGGCAACGCCCGAGTCTGCCGGCTGAGCCGCGGCTGACAAGCGTTCGAGTGCCGGCGACCGCCGCCGGTCTCGGCCCGGCCCTGGAGAAACCCCTCTTGGAGCCCTCGCTCCAGTCGGCAACGGCCACCGGAGCCTGCGGGCAAGCAGCGGCTTCGCGCGGCTTCTGGCAGTCGGAAGCGCCGTGCGCGATAGGTAGGAGGCAGAACGGCCACGGCCAGGGCCGCCGGGCAACGCCCGAGTCTGCCGGCTGAGCCGCGGCTGACAAGCGTTCGAGTGCCGGCGACCGCCGCCGGTCTCGGCCCGGCCCTGGAGAAACCCCTCTTGGAGCCCTCGCTCCAGTCGGCAACGGCCACCGGAGCCTGCGGGCAAGCAGCGGCTTCGCGCGGCTTCTGGCAGTCGGAAGCGCCGTGCGCGATAGGTAGGAGGCAGAACGGCCACGGCCAGGGCCGCCGGGCAACGCCCGAGTCTGCCGGCTGAGCCGCGGCTGACAAGCGTTCGAGTGCCGGCGACCGCCGCCCGTCTCGGCCCGGCCCTGGAGAAACCCCTCTTGGAGCCCTCGCTCCAGTCGGCAACGGCCACCGGAGCCTGCGGGCAAGCAGCGGCTTCGCGCGGCTTCTGGCAGTCGGAAGCGCCGTGCGCGATAGGTAGGAGGCAGAACGGCCACGGCCACAGCCGCCGTGCAACGCCCGAGTCTGCCGGCTGAACCGCGAGTAGCTGCAGCGGTTCGATGGCGCTGGTCCGCGAGCGCCAGCCCTCTGCCCTAGTATACGGACAGCGAGGTCCCCGGCCCCGGCGGGCTCGAAGAGAACCGTCTTCCCCCAGCGGGGAGGCGCGCGAGCGCCGCCGACTCTTACCATGACGTAACTGGAGGCAGCGCAAAGCAGCGACCCCTTCGGCAGCTCCGAAGAAGAACCGGGCAAGACGTCTACCTGCCAGAACCGCGGTGGAGCCAAAGTCCCGCCGGAGCGAGGTAGACGAGGCATCCCTTTCCGCCGGCAGCTCCGGCGGCCACATCGGGCACAACGGACCCGGCGGACGGTAAAACGGGTAGACCTGGCCTCCCTGCCGGCAGAACGGGTAGACGAGGCCTCCCTGCCTGGAACCGGGTAGACCTGGCATCCCTGCCGGAAGCGGGTAGACCTGGCATCCCTGCCGGTAAAACGGGTAGACCTGGCCTCCCTGCCGGCAGAACGGGTAGACGAGGCCTCCCTGCCTGGAACCGGGTAGACCTGGCATCCCTGCCGGAAGCGGGTAGACCTGGCATCCCTGCCGGCAAAACGGGTAGACCTGGTCTCCCTGCCGCCAAAACGGGTAGACCTGGCCTCCCTGCAGGTAAAACGGGTAGACCTGGCCTCCCTGCCGGCAGAACGGGTAGACCTGGCCTCCCTGCCGCCAGAACGGGTAGACCTGGCATCCCTGCCGGCAAAACGGGTAGACCTGGTCTCCCTGCCGGTAAAACGGGTAGACCTGGTCTCCCTGCAGGTAAAACGGGTAGACCTGTTATCCCTGCCGGCAAAACGGGTAGACCTGGTCTCCCTGCAGCCAGAACGGGTAGACCTGGCATCCCTGCCGGTAAAACGGGTAGACCTGGTCTCCCTGCCGGCAAAAAGGGTAGACCTGTTCTCCCTGCCGCCAGAACGGGTAGACCTGGCCTCCCTGCCGGTAAAACGGGTAGACCTGGTCTCCGTGCAGGTAAAACGGGTAGACCTGGCATCCCTGCCGGCAGAACGGGTAGACATGGTCTCCCTGCCGCCAGAACGGGTAGACCTGGCATCCCTGCCGGCAAAACGGGTAGACCTGGTCTCCCTGCCGGTAAAACGGGTAGACCTGGCCTCCCTGCAGGTAAAACGGGTAGACCTGTTATCCCTGCCGGCAAAACGGGTAGACCTGGCATCCCTGCCGGCAAAACGGGTAGACCTGGTCTCCCTGCAGCCAGAACGGGTAGACCTGGTCTCCCTGCCGCTAGAACGGGTAGACCTGGCCTCCCTGCCGGCAATATGGGTAGACCTGGCCTCCCTGCCGGTAAAACGGGTAGACCTGGCATCCCTGCAGGTAAAACGGGTAGACCTGGCATCCCTGCCGGCAAAACGGGTAGACCTGGTCTCCCTGCCGGTAAAACGGGTAGACCTGTTCTCCCTGCAGGTAAAACGGGTAGACCTGTTCTCCCTGCAGGTAAAACGGGTAGACCTGGTCTCCCTGCAGCCAGAACGGGTAGACCTGGCATCCCTGCCGGTAAAACGGGTAGACCTGGTCTCCCTGCCGGCAAAAAGGGTAGACCTGTTCTCCCTGCCGCCAGAACGGGTAGACCTGGTCTCCCTGCCGGTAAATGGGTAGACCTGGTCTCCCTGCCGGCAATATGGGTAGACCTGGCCTCCCTGCAGCCAGAACGGGTAGACCTGGTCTCCCTGCCGGCAATATGGGTAGACCTGGTCTCCCTGCCGCTAGAACGGGTAGACCTGGCCTCCCTGCCGGCAATATGGGTAGACCTGGCCTCCCTGCCGGTAAAACGGGTAGACCTGGCATCCCTGCAGGTAAAACGGGTAGACCTGGCATCCCTGCCGGCAAAACGGGTAGACCTGGTCTCCCTGCCGGTAAAACGGGTAGACCTGTTCTCCCTGCAGGTAAAACGGGTAGACCTGGTCTCCCTGCAGCCAGAACGGGTAGACCTGGCATCCCTGCCGGTAAAACGGGTAGACCTGGTCTCCCTGCCGGCAAAAAGGGTAGACCTGTTCTCCCTGCCGCCAGAACGGGTAGACCTGGTCTCCCTGCCGGTAAATGGGTAGACCTGGTCTCCCTGCCGGCAATATGGGTAGACCTGGCCTCCCTGCAGCCAGAACGGGTAGACCTGGTCTCCCTGCCGGTAAATGGGTAGACCTGGTCTCCCTGCCGCTAGAACGGGTAGACCTGGCCTCCCTGCCGGCAATATGGGTAGACCTGGCCTCCCTGCCGGTAAAACGGGTAGACCTGGCATCCCTGCAGGTAAAACGGGTAGACCTGGCATCCCTGCCGGCAAAACGGGTAGACCTGGTCTCCCTGCCGGTAAAACGGGTAGACCTGTTCTCCCTGCAGGTAAAACGGGTAGACCTGGTCTCCCTGCAGCCAGAACGGGTAGACCTGGCATCCCTGCCGGTAAAACGGGTAGACCTGGTCTCCCTGCCGGCAAAAAGGGTAGACCTGTTCTCCCTGCCGCCAGAACGGGTAGACCTGGTCTCCCTGCCGGTAAATGGGTAGACCTGGTCTCCCTGCCGGCAATATGGGTAGACCTGGCCTCCCTGCAGCCAGAACGGGTAGACCTGGCATCCCTGCCGGTAAATGGGTAGACCTGGCATCCCTGCCGGTAAAACGGGTAGACCTGGCATCCCTGCCGGCAATACGGGTAGACCTGGTCTCCCTGCCGCTAGAACGGGTAGACCTGGCATCCCTGCCGGTAAAACGGGTAGACCTGGCCTCCCTGCCGGCAATACGGGTAGACCTGGCCTCCCTGCCGGTAAAACGGGTAGACCTGGCCTCCCTGCCGGCAGAACGGGTAGACCTGGTCTCCCTGCCGGCAGAACGGGTAGACCTGGTCTCCCTGCAGGAAAAACGGGTAGACCTGGTCTCCCTGCAGCCAGAACGGGTAGACCGCGCATCCCTGCCGGTAAATGGGTAGACCTGGCATCCCTGCCGGTAAAACGGGTAGACCTGGCATCCCTGCCGGCAGAACGGGTAGACCTGGTCTCCCTGCCGCCAGAACGGGTAGACCTGGCCTCCCTGCAGGTAAAACGGGTAGACCTGGCCTCCCTGCCGGCAGAACGGGTAGACCTGGCCTCCCTGCCGGCAGAAGGGGTAGACCTGTCCTCCCTGCGGACAGAGCGGGTCGCCCGTGCTGGAGGCCCGTATGCAGGGGTGCCTGCACGGGGTGGGAAGGGGCGGCGGCGGGGTGCCTGTGCTCTCTCAGCCGGGGCGGCGGTGGGGGGGCTTGTGGGGGGTGGCTGGGGGCGGCAGGCCGGCCGTGCCGGAGGCCCGTATGCAGGGGTGCCTGCACGGGGTGGGAAGGGGCGGCGGCGGGGTGCCTGTGCTGTCTCAGCCGGGGCGGCGGTGGGGGGGCTTGTGGGGGGTGGCTGGGGGCGGCAGGCCGGCCCTGCCGGAGGCCCGTATGCAGGGGTGCCTGCACGGGGTGGGAAGGGGCGGCGGCGGGCTGCCTGTGCTCTCTCAGCCGGGGCGGCGGTGGGGGGGCTTGCGGGGGGTGGCTGGGGGCGGCAGGCCGGCCCTGCCGGAGGCCCGTATGCAGGGGTGCCTGCACGGGGTGGGAAGGGGCAGCGGCGGGCTGCCTGTGCTCTCTGAGCCGGGGCCGCGGTGGGGGGGGCTTGCGGGGGGTGGCTGGGGGCGGCAGGCCGGCCCTGCCGGAGGCCCGTATGCAGGGGTGCCTGCACGGGGTGGGTGGGCCTGCGGCGGGCTGCCTGTGCTCTCTCAGCCGAGGCGGCGGTGGGGGGGGCTTGCGGGGGGTGGCTGGGGTCGGCAGGCCGGCCCTGCCGGAGGCCCGTATGCAGGGGTGCCTGCACGGGCTGGGAAGGGCCGGCGGCGGGGTGCCTGTGCTGTCTCAGCCGGGGCGGCGGTGGGGGGGCTTGTGGGGGGTGGCTGGGGGCGGCAGGCCGGCCCTGCCGGAGGCCCCTATGCAGGGGTGCCTGCACGGGGTGGGAAGGGCCGGCGGCGGGCTGCCTGTGCTCTCTCAGCCGGGGCGGCGGTGGGGGGGCTTGTGGGGGGTGGCTGGGGGCGGCAGGCCGGCCGTGCCGGAGGCCCGTATGCAGGGGTGCCTGCACGGGGTGGGAAGGGGCGGCGGCGGGGTGCCAGTGCTGTCTCAGCCGGGGCGGCGGTGGGGGGGCTTGTGGGGGGTGGCTGGGGGCGGCAGGCCGGCCCTGCCGGAGGCCCGTATGCAGGGGTGCCTGCACGGGGTGGGAAGGGGCGGCGGCGGGCTGCCTGTGCTCTCTCAGCCGGGGCGGCGGTGGGGGGGCTTGCGGGGGGTGGCTGGGGGCGGCAGGCCGGCCCTGCCGGAGGCCCCTATGCAGGGGTGCCTGCACGGGGTGGGAAGGGCCGGCGGCGGGCTGCCTGTGCTCTCTCAGCCGGGGCGGCGGTGGGGGGGCTTGCGGGGGGTGGCTGGGGGCGGCAGGCCGGTCCTGCCGGAGGCCCGTATGCAGGGGTGCCTGCACGGGGTGGGAAGGGCCGGCGGCGGGCTGCCTGTGCTGTCTCAGTCGGGGCGGCGGTGGGGGGGCTTGCGGGGGGTGGCTGGGGTCGGCAGGCCGGCCCTGCCGGAGGCCCGTATGCAGGGGTGCCTGCACGGGGTGGGTGGGCCTGCGGCGGGCTGCCTGTGCTCTCTGAGCCGGGGCGGCGGTGGGGGGGGCTTGCGGGGGGTGGCTGGGGGCGGCAGGCCGGCCCTGCCGGAGGCCCGTATGCAGGGGTGCCTGCACGGGGTGGGTGGGCCTGCGGCGGGCTGCCTGTGCTCTCTGAGCCGGGGCGGCGGTGGGGGGGGCTTGCGGGGGGTGGCTGGGGGCGGCAGGCCGGCCCTGCCGGAGGCCCGTATGCAGGGGTGCCTGCACGGGGTGGGAAGGGGCGGCGGCGGGGTGCCTGTGCTCTCTCAGCCGGGGCGGCGGTGGGGGGGCTTGCGGGGGTTGTCTGGGGGCGGCAGGCCGGTCCTGCCGGAGGCCCGTATGCAGGGGTGCCTGCACGGGCTGGGAAGGGGCGGCGGCGGGCTGCCTGTGCTGTCTCAGCCGGGGCGGCGGTGGGGGGGCTTGTGGGGGGTGGCTGGGGGCGGCAGGCCGGCCCGGCCGGAGGCCCGTATGCAGGGGTGCCTGCACGGGGTATGAAGGGCCGGCGGCGGGGTGCCTGTGCTCTCTCAGCCGAGGCGGCGGTGGGGGGGCTTGTGGGGGGTTGCTGGGGGCGGCAGGCCGGCCCTGCCGGAGGCCCGTATGCAGGGGTGCCTGCACGGGGTGGGAAGGGGCGGCGGCGGGCTGCCTGTGCTGTCTCAGCCGGGGCGGCGGTGGGGGGGCCTGTGGCGGGTGGCTGGGGGCGGCAGGCCGGCCCTGCCGGAGGCCCGTATGCAGGGGTGCCTGCACGGGGTGGGAAGGGCCGGCGGCGGGCTGCCTGTGCTCTCTCAGCCGGGGCGGCGGTGGGGGGGCTTGCGGAGGGGTGGCTGGGGTCGGCAGGCCGGCCCTGCCGGAGGCCCGTATGCAGGGGTGCCTGCACGGGGTGGGAAGGGCCGGCGGCGGGCTGCCTGTGCTCTCTCAGCCGGGGCGGCGGTGGGGGGGCTTGCGGAGGGGTGGCTGGGGGCGGCAGGCCGGCCCTGCCGGAGGCCCGTATGCAGGGGTGCCTGCACGGGGTGGGAAGGGCCGGCGGCGGGCTGCCTGTGATCTCTCAGCCGGGGCGGCGGTGGGGGGGGTTGCGGGGGGTGGCTGGGGGCGGCAGGCCGGCCCTGCCGGAGGCCCGTATGCAGGGGTGCCTGCACGGGGTGGGAAGGGCCGGCGGCGGGCTGCCTGTGCTCTCTGAGCCGGGGCGGCGGTGGGGGGGGCTTGCGGGGGGTGGCTGGGGTCGGCAGGCCGGCCCTGCCGGAGGCCCGTATGCAGGGGTGCCTGCACGGGGTGGGAAGGGGCGGCGGCGGGGTGCCTGTGCTCTCTGAGCCGGGGCGGCGGTGGGGGGGCTTGCGGGGGGTGGCTGGGGGCGGCAGGCCGGCCCTGCCGGAGGCCCGTATGCAGGGGTGCCTGCACGGGGTGGGAAGGGCCGGCGGCGGGCTGCCTGTGCTGTCTCAGTCGGGGCGGCGGTGGAGGGGCTTGCGGGGGATGGCTGGGGTCGGCAGGCCGGCCCTGCCGGAGGCCCGTATGCAGGGGTGCCTGCACGGGGTGGGTGGGCCTGCGGCGGGCTGCCTGTGCTCTCTGAGCCGGGGCGGCGGTGGGGGGGGCTTGCGGGGGGTGGCTGGGGGCGGCAGGCCGGCCCTGCCGGAGGCCCGTATGCAGGGGTGCCTGCACGGGGTGGGAAGGGGCGGCGGCGGGGTGCCTGTGCTCTCTGAGCCGGGGCGGCGGTGTGGGGGCTTGCGGGGGGTGGCTGGGGGCGGCAGGCCGGCCCTGCCAGAGGCCCGTATGCAGGGGTGCCTGCACGGGGTGGGAAGGGGCGGCGGCGGGGTGCCTGTGCTCTCTCAGCCGGGGCGGCGGTGGGGGGGCTTGCGGGGGTTGTCTGGGGGCGGCAGGCCGGTCCTGCCGGAGGCCCGTATGCAGGGGTGCCTGCACGGGGTGGGAAGGGGCGGCGGCGGGCTGCCTGTGCTGTCTCAGCCGGGGCGGCGGTGGGGGGGCTTGTGGGGGGTGGCTGGGGGCGGCAGGCCGGCCCTGCCGGAGGCCCCTATGCAGGGGTGCCTGCACGGGGTGGGAAGGGCCGGCGGCGGGCTGCCTGTGCTCTCTCAGCCGGGGCGGCGGTGGGGGGGCTTGCGGGGGGTGGCTGGGGGCGGCAGGCCGGTCCTGCCGGAGGCCCGTATGCAGGGGTGCCTGCACGGGGTGGGAAGGGCCGGCGGCGGGCTGCCTGTGCTGTCTCAGTCGGGGCGGCGGTGGGGGGGCTTGCGGGGGGTGGCTGGGGTCGGCAGGCCGGCCCTGCCGGAGGCCCGTATGCAGGGGTGCCTGCACGGGGTATGAAGGGCCGGCGGCGGGCTGCCTGTGCTCTCTGAGCCGGGGCGGCGGTGGGGGGGGCTTGCGGGGGGTGGCTGGGGGCGGCAGGCCGGCCCTGCCGGAGGCCCGTATGCAGGGGTGCCTGCACGGGGTGGGTGGGCCTGCGGCGGGCTGCCTGTGCTCTCTGAGCCGGGGCGGCGGTGGGGGGGGCTTGCGGGGGGTGGCTGGGGGCGGCAGGCCGGCCCTGCCGGAGGCCCGTATGCAGGGGTGCCTGCACGGGGTGGGAAGGGGCGGCGGCGGGGTGCCTGTGCTCTCTCAGCCGGGGCGGCGGTGGGGGGGCTTGCGGGGGTTGTCTGGGGGCGGCAGGCCGGTCCTGCCGGAGGCCCGTATGCAGGGGTGCCTGCACGGGCTGGGAAGGGGCGGCGGCGGGCTGCCTGTGCTGTCTCAGCCGGGGCGGCGGTGGGGGGGCTTGTGGGGGGTGGCTGGGGGCGGCAGGCCGGCCCGGCCGGAGGCCCGTATGCAGGGGTGCCTGCACGGGGTATGAAGGGCCGGCGGCGGGGTGCCTGTGCTCTCTCAGCCGAGGCGGCGGTGGGGGGGCCTGTGGCGGGTGGCTGGGGGCGGCAGGCCGGCCCTGCCGGAGGCCCGTATGCAGGGGTGCCTGCACGGGGTGGGAAGGGCCGGCGGCGGGCTGCCTGTGCTCTCTCAGCCGGGGCGGCGGTGGGGGGGCTTGCGGAGGGGTGGCTGGGGTCGGCAGGCCGGCCCTGCCGGAGGCCCGTATGCAGGGGTGCCTGCACGGGGTGGGAAGGGCCGGCGGCGGGCTGCCTGTGCTCTCTCAGCCGGGGCGGCGGTGGGGGGGCTTGCGGAGGGGTGGCTGGGGGCGGCAGGCCGGCCCTGCCGGAGGCCCGTATGCAGGGGTGCCTGCACGGGGTGGGAAGGGCCGGCGGCGGGCTGCCTGTGATCTCTCAGCCGGGGCGGCGGTGGGGGGGGTTGCGGGGGGTGGCTGGGGGCGGCAGGCCGGCCCTGCCGGAGGCCCGTATGCAGGGGTGCCTGCACGGGGTGGGAAGGGCCGGCGGCGGGCTGCCTGTGCTCTCTGAGCCGGGGCGGCGGTGGGGGGGGCTTGCGGGGGGTGGCTGGGGTCGGCAGGCCGGCCCTGCCGGAGGCCCGTATGCAGGGGTGCCTGCACGGGGTGGGAAGGGGCGGCGGCGGGCTGCCTGTGCTCTCTCAGCCGGGGCGGCGGTGGGGGGGCTTGCGGGGGGTGGCTGGGGGCGGCAGGCCGGCCCTGCCGGAGGCCCGTATGCAGGGGTGCCTGCACGGGGTGGGAAGGGCCGGCGGCGGGCTGCCTGTGCTGTCTCAGTCGGGGCGGCGGTGGAGGGGCTTGCGGGGGATGGCTGGGGTCGGCAGGCCGGCCCTGCCGGAGGCCCGTATGCAGGGGTGCCTGCACGGGGTGGGTGGGCCTGCGGCGGGCTGCCTGTGCTCTCTGAGCCGGGGCGGCGGTGGGGGGGGCTTGCGGGGGGTGGCTGGGGGCGGCAGGCCGGCCCTGCCGGAGGCCCGTATGCAGGGGTGCCTGCACGGGGTGGGAAGGGGCGGCGGCGGGGTGCCTGTGCTCTCTGAGCCGGGGCGGCGGTGGGGGGGCTTGCGGGGGGTGGCTGGGGGCGGCAGGCCGGCCCTGCCAGAGGCCCGTATGCAGGGGTGCCTGCACGGGGTGGGAAGGGGCGGCGGCGGGGTGCCTGTGCTCTCTCAGCCGGGGCGGCGGTGGGGGGGCTTGCGGGGGTTGTCTGGGGGCGGCAGGCCGGTCCTGCCGGAGGCCCGTATGCAGGGGTGCCTGCACGGGGTGGGAAGGGGCGGCGGCGGGCTGCCTGTGCTGTCTCAGCCGGGGCGGCGGTGGGGGGGCTTGTGGGGGGTGGCTGGGGGCGGCAGGCCGGCCCTGCCGGAGGCCCGTATGCAGGGGTGCCTGCACGGGGTGGGAAGGGCCGGCGGCGGGCTGCCTGTGATCTCTCAGCCGGGGCGGCGGTGGGGGGGGTTGCGGGGGGTGGCTGGGGGCGGCAGGCCGGCCCTGCCGGAGGCCCGTATGCAGGGGTGCCTGCACGGGGTGGGAAGGGCCGGCGGCGGGCTGCCTGTGCTCTCTGAGCCGGGGCGGCGGTGGGGGGGGCTTGCGGGGGGTGGCTGGGGTCGGCAGGCCGGCCCTGCCGGAGGCCCGTATGCAGGGGTGCCTGCACGGGGTGGGAAGGGGCGGCGGCGGGGTGCCTGTGCTCTCTGAGCCGGGGCGGCGGTGGGGGGGCTTGCGGGGGGTGGCTGGGGGCGGCAGGCCGGCCCTGCCGGAGGCCCGTATGCAGGGGTGCCTGCACGGGGTGGGTGGGCCTGCGGCGGGCTGCCTGTGCTCTCTGAGCCGGGGCGGCGGTGGGGGGGGCTTGCGGGGGGTGGCTGGGGGCGGCAGGCCGGCCCTGCCGGAGGCCCGTATGCAGGGGTGCCTGCACGGGGTGGGAAGGGGCGGCGGCGGGGTGCCTGTGCTCTCTGAGCCGGGGCGGCGGTGGGGGGGCTTGCGGGGGGTGGCTGGGGGCGGCAGGCCGGCCCTGCCGGAGGCCCGTATGCAGGGGTGCCTGCACGGGGTGGGAAGGGCCGGCGGCGGGGTTCCTGTGCTCTCTCAGCCGGGGCGGCGGTGGGGGGGCTTGCGGGGGGTGGCTGGGGGCGGCAGGCCGGCCCTGCCGGAGGCCCGTATGCAGGGGTGCCTGCACGGGGTGGGAAGGGGCGGCGGCGGGCTGCCTGTGCTCTCTCAGCCGGGGCGGCGGTGGGGGGGCTTGCGGGGGGTGGCTGGGGGCGGCAGGCCGGCCGTGCCGGAGGCCCGTTTGCAGGGGTGCCTGCACGGGGGTGGGTTGGGTGGGGCGGCGGGAATTTTTTGGTTTTTGTTGCTTTTTTATTTCTTTTTCCGCTTTTGAAACAGAGACGCCGCCCCGTCCTCGGGCGTTTCAGCCGAGCTGATGGAAAGCGGCGCCCCTTCCCGTCGCTTGCGGGGGGGGTGGTGCAGGAGGGGGGAGGCGGCGCGCGCCTGAAATTCCCCTCGCCACCCCCCGTTTCCGAGACTTCGCCGTATCTAGTGGAAGGCGCTAAGCTTGGCCGGACTGTCTCGCTGAAGGCTTTCTTACTCTGCATCGGTTCTGACGGTGGGCGAGAAAAAAAAACAAAACCAAAGCAGAGCAGGGAAACAGTTACAAAAAGTTCTTGAGAGCCAGCACCGGCCCGCCCATCGGCAGACGGAGCGGCGCCCGGGGTCAACGAGTGCCACCCTGCTGCTTAGCAACCGGAACCCGAGCCGGCCCGCCCCGCCCACCCGCCGGCAAGGGGCGGGCGCTTCCCCGCGGCAGAAGGGGGAGACAGAGACTGAGAGACGGGGTCGAGGAGCAGGCGGGGAGCCTTGCGCTGAGGTAGGCTGGGGACGGGGCCTCTTTTCCGAGAAGATTGAGGTTTGAGTCGGGGGGGGGGGGGGGGGGCGGCGGCAGGGGCTGCTTGTGCGCTCTCGGCCGGGGCGGCGGTGGGGGGGTGGCGGGGTGGGGGGGGGCAGCGGAGCGGCCGTGCCGGAGGCCCGTATGCAGGGGTGCCCGCACCGGGGGGGGGGTGGGGGGGGGGCGGCGGCAGGGGCTGCTTGTGCGCTCTCGGCCGGGGCGGCGGTGGGGGGGGGCTTGCGGGTGGGGGTGCGGCGGCCGGGCTGCCGTGCCGGAGGCCCGTTTGCAGGGGTGCCTGCACGGGGGGAGGTGGGGTGGGGGGGGGGGGGGGGGTGGGGCGGGGCGGCGGGAATTTTTTGGTTTTTGTTGCTTTTTTATTTTTTTTCCGCTTTTGAAACACAGACGCCGCCCCGCCTTCGGGCGTTTCAGCCGAGCTGATAGAAAGCTGCGCCCCTTCCCGTTGCTTGCGGGGGGGGTTGGTGCCGCGGAAGGGGGTGGCGGGGGGGGCGGGAACGGGACGGGGACGGGGACGGGGACGGGGACGGGGACGGGGACGGGGACGGGGACGGGTCTGGCCGACGGGTCTGGACGACAGCGCCCCCCCGACCCCGCGTCCCGGCCGGCCACCACGTCTACCCGGGACCGGGTCGGCGGGGAGGACAGGTCT
>NW_027448773.1:260000-272500 GCF_030867145.1 Opisthocomus hoazin
TAACGGGCGTGGGGAGGGGGGGGGAGCCACGGCAGGCTCCACTCCCAAACCCCGGCCCTACAAGCGTTCGAGTGCCGGAGACCGCCGCCCGTCTCGGCCCGGCCCTGGAGAAACCCCTCTTGGAGCCCTCGCTCCAGTCGGCAACGGCCACCGGAGCCTGCGGGCAAGCAGCGGCTTCGCGCGGCTTCTGGCAGTCGGAAGCGCCGTGCGCGATAGGTAGGAGGCAGAACGGCCACGGCCAGGGCCGCCGGGCAACGCCCGAGTCTGCCGGCTGAGCCGCGGCTGACAAGCGTTCGAGTGCCGGCGACCGCCGCCGGTCTCGGCCCGGCCCTGGAGAAACCCCTCTTGGAGCCCTCGCTCCAGTCGGCAACGGCCACCGGAGCCTGCGGGCAAGCAGCGGCTTCGCGCGGCTTCTGGCAGTCGGAAGCGCCGTGCGCGATAGGTAGGAGGCAGAACGGCCACGGCCAGGGCCGCCGGGCAACGCCCGAGTCTGCCGGCTGAGCCGCGGCTGACAAGCGTTCGAGTGCCGGCGACCGCCGCCGGTCTCGGCCCGGCCCTGGAGAAACCCCTCTTGGAGCCCTCGCTCCAGTCGGCAACGGCCACCGGAGCCTGTGGGCAAGCAGCGGCTTCGCGCGGCTTCTGGCAGTCGGAAGCGCCGTGCGCGATAGGTAGGAGGCAGAACGGCCACGGCCAGGGCCGCCGGGCAACGCCCGAGTCTGCCGGCTGAGCCGCGGCTGACAAGCGTTCGAGTGCCGGCGACCGCCGCCGGTCTCGGCCCGGCCCTGGAGAAACCCCTCTTGGAGCCCTCGCTCCAGTCGGCAACGGCCACCGGAGCCTGCGGGCAAGCAGCGGCTTCGCGCGGCTTCTGGCAGTCGGAAGCGCCGTGCGCGATAGGTAGGAGGCAGAACGGCCACGGCCAGGGCCGCCGGGCAACGCCCGAGTCTGCCGGCTGAGCCGCGGCTGACAAGCGTTCGAGTGCCGGCGACCGCCGCCCGTCTCGGCCCGGCCCTGGAGAAACCCCTCTTGGAGCCCTCGCTCCAGTCGGCAACGGCCACCGGAGCCTGCGGGCAAGCAGCGGCTTCGCGCGGCTTCTGGCAGTCGGAAGCGCCGTGCGCGATAGGTAGGAGGCAGAACGGCCACGGCCACAGCCGCCGTGCAACGCCCGAGTCTGCCGGCTGAACCGCGAGTAGCTGCAGCGGTTCGATGGCGCTGGTCCGCGAGCGCCAGCCCTCTGCCCTAGTATACGGACAGCGAGGTCCCCGGCCCCGGCGGGCTCGAAGAGAACCGTCTTCCCCCAGCGGGGAGGCGCGCGAGCGCCGCCGACTCTTACCATGACGTAACTGGAGGCAGCGCAAAGCAGCGACCCCTTCGGCAGCTCCGAAGAAGAACCGGGCAAGACGTCTACCTGCCAGAACCGCGGTGGAGCCAAAGTCCCGCCGGAGCGAGGTAGACGAGGCATCCCTTTCCGCCGGCAGCTCCGGCGGCCACATCGGGCACAACGGACCCGGCGGACGGTAAAACGGGTAGACCTGGCCTCCCTGCCGGCAGAACGGGTAGACGAGGCCTCCCTGCCTGGAACCGGGTAGACCTGGCATCCCTGCCGGAAGCGGGTAGACCTGGCATCCCTGCCGGTAAAACGGGTAGACCTGGCCTCCCTGCCGGCAGAACGGGTAGACGAGGCCTCCCTGCCTGGAACCGGGTAGACCTGGCATCCCTGCCGGAAGCGGGTAGACCTGGCATCCCTGCCGGCAAAACGGGTAGACCTGGTCTCCCTGCCGCCAAAACGGGTAGACCTGGCCTCCCTGCAGGTAAAACGGGTAGACCTGGCCTCCCTGCCGGCAGAACGGGTAGACCTGGCCTCCCTGCCGCCAGAACGGGTAGACCTGGCATCCCTGCCGGCAAAACGGGTAGACCTGGTCTCCCTGCCGGTAAAACGGGTAGACCTGGTCTCCCTGCAGGTAAAACGGGTAGACCTGTTATCCCTGCCGGCAAAACGGGTAGACCTGGTCTCCCTGCAGCCAGAACGGGTAGACCTGGCATCCCTGCCGGTAAAACGGGTAGACCTGGTCTCCCTGCCGGCAAAAAGGGTAGACCTGTTCTCCCTGCCGCCAGAACGGGTAGACCTGGCCTCCCTGCCGGTAAAACGGGTAGACCTGGTCTCCGTGCAGGTAAAACGGGTAGACCTGGCATCCCTGCCGGCAGAACGGGTAGACATGGTCTCCCTGCCGCCAGAACGGGTAGACCTGGCATCCCTGCCGGCAAAACGGGTAGACCTGGTCTCCCTGCCGGTAAAACGGGTAGACCTGGCCTCCCTGCAGGTAAAACGGGTAGACCTGTTATCCCTGCCGGCAAAACGGGTAGACCTGGCATCCCTGCCGGCAAAACGGGTAGACCTGGTCTCCCTGCAGCCAGAACGGGTAGACCTGGTCTCCCTGCCGCTAGAACGGGTAGACCTGGCCTCCCTGCCGGCAATATGGGTAGACCTGGCCTCCCTGCCGGTAAAACGGGTAGACCTGGCATCCCTGCAGGTAAAACGGGTAGACCTGGCATCCCTGCCGGCAAAACGGGTAGACCTGGTCTCCCTGCCGGTAAAACGGGTAGACCTGTTCTCCCTGCAGGTAAAACGGGTAGACCTGTTCTCCCTGCAGGTAAAACGGGAAGACCTGGTCTCCCTGCAGCCAGAACGGGTAGACCTGGCATCCCTGCCGGTAAAACGGGTAGACCTGGTCTCCCTGCCGGCAAAAAGGGTAGACCTGTTCTCCCTGCCGCCAGAACGGGTAGACCTGGTCTCCCTGCCGGTAAATGGGTAGACCTGGTCTCCCTGCCGGCAATATGGGTAGACCTGGCCTCCCTGCAGCCAGAACGGGTAGACCTGGTCTCCCTGCCGGTAAATGGGTAGACCTGGTCTCCCTGCCGCTAGAACGGGTAGACCTGGCCTCCCTGCCGGCAATATGGGTAGACCTGGCCTCCCTGCCGGTAAAACGGGTAGACCTGGCATCCCTGCAGGTAAAACGGGTAGACCTGGCATCCCTGCCGGCAAAACGGGTAGACCTGGTCTCCCTGCCGGTAAAACGGGTAGACCTGTTCTCCCTGCAGGTAAAACGGGTAGACCTGGTCTCCCTGCAGCCAGAACGGGTAGACCTGGCATCCCTGCCGGTAAAACGGGTAGACCTGGTCTCCCTGCCGGCAAAAAGGGTAGACCTGTTCTCCCTGCCGCCAGAACGGGTAGACCTGGTCTCCCTGCCGGTAAATGGGTAGACCTGGTCTCCCTGCCGGCAATATGGGTAGACCTGGCCTCCCTGCAGCCAGAACGGGTAGACCTGGCATCCCTGCCGGTAAATGGGTAGACCTGGCATCCCTGCCGGTAAAACGGGTAGACCTGGCATCCCTGCCGGCAATACGGGTAGACCTGGTCTCCCTGCCGCTAGAACGGGTAGACCTGGCATCCCTGCCGGTAAAACGGGTAGACCTGGCCTCCCTGCCGGCAATACGGGTAGACCTGGCCTCCCTGCCGGTAAAACGGGTAGACCTGGCCTCCCTGCCGGCAGAACGGGTAGACCTGGTCTCCCTGCCGGCAGAACGGGTAGACCTGGTCTCCCTGCAGGAAAAACGGGTAGACCTGGTCTCCCTGCAGCCAGAACGGGTAGACCGCGCATCCCTGCCGGTAAATGGGTAGACCTGGCATCCCTGCCGGTAAAACGGGTAGACCTGGCATCCCTGCCGGCAGAACGGGTAGACCTGGTCTCCCTGCCGCCAGAACGGGTAGACCTGGCCTCCCTGCAGGTAAAACGGGTAGACCTGGCCTCCCTGCCGGCAGAACGGGTAGACCTGGCCTCCCTGCCGGCAGAAGGGGTAGACCTGTCCTCCCTGCGGACAGAGCGGGTCGCCCGTGCTGGAGGCCCGTATGCAGGGGTGCCTGCACGGGGTGGGAAGGGGCGGCGGCGGGGTGCCTGTGCTCTCTCAGCCGGGGCGGCGGTGGGGGGGCTTGTGGGGGGTGGCTGGGGGCGGCAGGCCGGCCGTGCCGGAGGCCCGTATGCAGGGGTGCCTGCACGGGGTGGGAAGGGGCGGCGGCGGGGTGCCTGTGCTGTCTCAGCCGGGGCGGCGGTGGGGGGGCTTGTGGGGGGTGGCTGGGGGCGGCAGGCCGGCCCTGCCGGAGGCCCGTATGCAGGGGTGCCTGCACGGGGTGGGAAGGGGCGGCGGCGGGCTGCCTGTGCTCTCTCAGCCGGGGCGGCGGTGGGGGGGCTTGCGGGGGGTGGCTGGGGGCGGCAGGCCGGCCCTGCCGGAGGCCCGTATGCAGGGGTGCCTGCACGGGGTGGGAAGGGGCAGCGGCGGGCTGCCTGTGCTCTCTGAGCCGGGGCCGCGGTGGGGGGGGCTTGCGGGGGGTGGCTGGGGGCGGCAGGCCGGCCCTGCCGGAGGCCCGTATGCAGGGGTGCCTGCACGGGGTGGGTGGGCCTGCGGCGGGCTGCCTGTGCTCTCTCAGCCGAGGCGGCGGTGGGGGGGGCTTGCGGGGGGTGGCTGGGGTCGGCAGGCCGGCCCTGCCGGAGGCCCGTATGCAGGGGTGCCTGCACGGGCTGGGAAGGGCCGGCGGCGGGGTGCCTGTGCTGTCTCAGCCGGGGCGGCGGTGGGGGGGCTTGCGGAGGGGTGGCTGGGGTCGGCAGGCCGGCCCTGCCGGAGGCCCGTATGCAGGGGTGCCTGCACGGGGTGGGAAGGGCCGGCGGCGGGCTGCCTGTGCTCTCTCAGCCGGGGCGGCGGTGGGGGGGCTTGCGGAGGGGTGGCTGGGGGCGGCAGGCCGGCCCTGCCGGAGGCCCGTATGCAGGGGTGCCTGCACGGGGTGGGAAGGGCCGGCGGCGGGCTGCCTGTGATCTCTCAGCCGGGGCGGCGGTGGGGGGGGTTGCGGGGGGTGGCTGGGGGCGGCAGGCCGGCCCTGCCGGAGGCCCGTATGCAGGGGTGCCTGCACGGGGTGGGAAGGGCCGGCGGCGGGCTGCCTGTGCTCTCTGAGCCGGGGCGGCGGTGGGGGGGGCTTGCGGGGGGTGGCTGGGGTCGGCAGGCCGGCCCTGCCGGAGGCCCGTATGCAGGGGTGCCTGCACGGGGTGGGAAGGGGCGGCGGCGGGGTGCCTGTGCTCTCTGAGCCGGGGCGGCGGTGGGGGGGCTTGCGGGGGGTGGCTGGGGGCGGCAGGCCGGCCCTGCCGGAGGCCCGTATGCAGGGGTGCCTGCACGGGGTGGGAAGGGCCGGCGGCGGGCTGCCTGTGCTGTCTCAGTCGGGGCGGCGGTGGAGGGGCTTGCGGGGGATGGCTGGGGTCGGCAGGCCGGCCCTGCCGGAGGCCCGTATGCAGGGGTGCCTGCACGGGGTGGGTGGGCCTGCGGCGGGCTGCCTGTGCTCTCTGAGCCGGGGCGGCGGTGGGGGGGGCTTGCGGGGGGTGGCTGGGGGCGGCAGGCCGGCCCTGCCGGAGGCCCGTATGCAGGGGTGCCTGCACGGGGTGGGAAGGGGCGGCGGCGGGGTGCCTGTGCTCTCTGAGCCGGGGCGGCGGTGGGGGGGCTTGCGGGGGGTGGCTGGGGGCGGCAGGCCGGCCCTGCCAGAGGCCCGTATGCAGGGGTGCCTGCACGGGGTGGGAAGGGGCGGCGGCGGGGTGCCTGTGCTCTCTCAGCCGGGGCGGCGGTGGGGGGGCTTGCGGGGGTTGTCTGGGGGCGGCAGGCCGGTCCTGCCGGAGGCCCGTATGCAGGGGTGCCTGCACGGGGTGGGAAGGGGCGGCGGCGGGCTGCCTGTGCTGTCTCAGCCGGGGCGGCGGTGGGGGGGCTTGTGGGGGGTGGCTGGGGGCGGCAGGCCGGCCCTGCCGGAGGCCCCTATGCAGGGGTGCCTGCACGGGGTGGGAAGGGCCGGCGGCGGGCTGCCTGTGCTCTCTCAGCCGGGGCGGCGGTGGGGGGGCTTGCGGGGGGTGGCTGGGGGCGGCAGGCCGGTCCTGCCGGAGGCCCGTATGCAGGGGTGCCTGCACGGGGTGGGAAGGGCCGGCGGCGGGCTGCCTGTGCTGTCTCAGTCGGGGCGGCGGTGGGGGGGCTTGCGGGGGGTGGCTGGGGTCGGCAGGCCGGCCCTGCCGGAGGCCCGTATGCAGGGGTGCCTGCACGGGGTATGAAGGGCCGGCGGCGGGCTGCCTGTGCTCTCTGAGCCGGGGCGGCGGTGGGGGGGGCTTGCGGGGGGTGGCTGGGGGCGGCAGGCCGGCCCTGCCGGAGGCCCGTATGCAGGGGTGCCTGCACGGGGTGGGTGGGCCTGCGGCGGGCTGCCTGTGCTCTCTGAGCCGGGGCGGCGGTGGGGGGGGCTTGCGGGGGGTGGCTGGGGGCGGCAGGCCGGCCCTGCCGGAGGCCCGTATGCAGGGGTGCCTGCACGGGGTGGGAAGGGGCGGCGGCGGGGTGCCTGTGCTCTCTCAGCCGGGGCGGCGGTGGGGGGGCTTGCGGGGGTTGTCTGGGGGCGGCAGGCCGGTCCTGCCGGAGGCCCGTATGCAGGGGTGCCTGCACGGGCTGGGAAGGGGCGGCGGCGGGCTGCCTGTGCTGTCTCAGCCGGGGCGGCGGTGGGGGGGCTTGTGGGGGGTGGCTGGGGGCGGCAGGCCGGCCCGGCCGGAGGCCCGTATGCAGGGGTGCCTGCACGGGGTATGAAGGGCCGGCGGCGGGGTGCCTGTGCTCTCTCAGCCGAGGCGGCGGTGGGGGGGCTTGTGGGGGGTTGCTGGGGGCGGCAGGCCGGCCCTGCCGGAGGCCCGTATGCAGGGGTGCCTGCACGGGGTGGGAAGGGGCGGCGGCGGGCTGCCTGTGCTGTCTCAGCCGGGGCGGCGGTGGGGGGGCCTGTGGCGGGTGGCTGGGGGCGGCAGGCCGGCCCTGCCGGAGGCCCGTATGCAGGGGTGCCTGCACGGGGTGGGAAGGGCCGGCGGCGGGCTGCCTGTGCTCTCTCAGCCGGGGCGGCGGTGGGGGGGCTTGCGGAGGGGTGGCTGGGGTCGGCAGGCCGGCCCTGCCGGAGGCCCGTATGCAGGGGTGCCTGCACGGGGTGGGAAGGGCCGGCGGCGGGCTGCCTGTGCTCTCTCAGCCGGGGCGGCGGTGGGGGGGCTTGCGGAGGGGTGGCTGGGGGCGGCAGGCCGGCCCTGCCGGAGGCCCGTATGCAGGGGTGCCTGCACGGGGTGGGAAGGGCCGGCGGCGGGCTGCCTGTGATCTCTCAGCCGGGGCGGCGGTGGGGGGGGTTGCGGGGGGTGGCTGGGGGCGGCAGGCCGGCCCTGCCGGAGGCCCGTATGCAGGGGTGCCTGCACGGGGTGGGAAGGGCCGGCGGCGGGCTGCCTGTGCTCTCTGAGCCGGGGCGGCGGTGGGGGGGGCTTGCGGGGGGTGGCTGGGGTCGGCAGGCCGGCCCTGCCGGAGGCCCGTATGCAGGGGTGCCTGCACGGGGTGGGAAGGGGCGGCGGCGGGCTGCCTGTGCTCTCTCAGCCGGGGCGGCGGTGGGGGGGCTTGCGGGGGGTGGCTGGGGGCGGCAGGCCGGCCCTGCCGGAGGCCCGTATGCAGGGGTGCCTGCACGGGGTGGGAAGGGCCGGCGGCGGGCTGCCTGTGCTGTCTCAGTCGGGGCGGCGGTGGAGGGGCTTGCGGGGGATGGCTGGGGTCGGCAGGCCGGCCCTGCCGGAGGCCCGTATGCAGGGGTGCCTGCACGGGGTGGGTGGGCCTGCGGCGGGCTGCCTGTGCTCTCTGAGCCGGGGCGGCGGTGGGGGGGGCTTGCGGGGGGTGGCTGGGGGCGGCAGGCCGGCCCTGCCGGAGGCCCGTATGCAGGGGTGCCTGCACGGGGTGGGAAGGGGCGGCGGCGGGGTGCCTGTGCTCTCTGAGCCGGGGCGGCGGTGGGGGGGCTTGCGGGGGGTGGCTGGGGGCGGCAGGCCGGCCCTGCCAGAGGCCCGTATGCAGGGGTGCCTGCACGGGGTGGGAAGGGGCGGCGGCGGGGTGCCTGTGCTCTCTCAGCCGGGGCGGCGGTGGGGGGGCTTGCGGGGGTTGTCTGGGGGCGGCAGGCCGGTCCTGCCGGAGGCCCGTATGCAGGGGTGCCTGCACGGGGTGGGAAGGGGCGGCGGCGGGCTGCCTGTGCTGTCTCAGCCGGGGCGGCGGTGGGGGGGCTTGTGGGGGGTGGCTGGGGGCGGCAGGCCGGCCCTGCCGGAGGCCCCTATGCAGGGGTGCCTGCACGGGGTGGGAAGGGCCGGCGGCGGGCTGCCTGTGCTCTCTCAGCCGGGGCGGCGGTGGGGGGGCTTGCGGGGGGTGGCTGGGGGCGGCAGGCCGGTCCTGCCGGAGGCCCGTATGCAGGGGTGCCTGCACGGGGTGGGAAGGGCCGGCGGCGGGCTGCCTGTGCTGTCTCAGTCGGGGCGGCGGTGGGGGGGCTTGCGGGGGGTGGCTGGGGTCGGCAGGCCGGCCCTGCCGGAGGCCCGTATGCAGGGGTGCCTGCACGGGGTATGAAGGGCCGGCGGCGGGCTGCCTGTGCTCTCTGAGCCGGGGCGGCGGTGGGGGGGGCTTGCGGGGGGTGGCTGGGGGCGGCAGGCCGGCCCTGCCGGAGGCCCGTATGCAGGGGTGCCTGCACGGGGTGGGTGGGCCTGCGGCGGGCTGCCTGTGCTCTCTGAGCCGGGGCGGCGGTGGGGGGGGCTTGCGGGGGGTGGCTGGGGGCGGCAGGCCGGCCCTGCCGGAGGCCCGTATGCAGGGGTGCCTGCACGGGGTGGGAAGGGGCGGCGGCGGGGTGCCTGTGCTCTCTCAGCCGGGGCGGCGGTGGGGGGGCTTGCGGGGGTTGTCTGGGGGCGGCAGGCCGGTCCTGCCGGAGGCCCGTATGCAGGGGTGCCTGCACGGGCTGGGAAGGGGCGGCGGCGGGCTGCCTGTGCTGTCTCAGCCGGGGCGGCGGTGGGGGGGCTTGTGGGGGGTGGCTGGGGGCGGCAGGCCGGCCCGGCCGGAGGCCCGTATGCAGGGGTGCCTGCACGGGGTATGAAGGGCCGGCGGCGGGGTGCCTGTGCTCTCTCAGCCGAGGCGGCGGTGGGGGGGCCTGTGGCGGGTGGCTGGGGGCGGCAGGCCGGCCCTGCCGGAGGCCCGTATGCAGGGGTGCCTGCACGGGGTGGGAAGGGCCGGCGGCGGGCTGCCTGTGCTCTCTCAGCCGGGGCGGCGGTGGGGGGGCTTGCGGAGGGGTGGCTGGGGTCGGCAGGCCGGCCCTGCCGGAGGCCCGTATGCAGGGGTGCCTGCACGGGGTGGGAAGGGCCGGCGGCGGGCTGCCTGTGCTCTCTCAGCCGGGGCGGCGGTGGGGGGGCTTGCGGAGGGGTGGCTGGGGGCGGCAGGCCGGCCCTGCCGGAGGCCCGTATGCAGGGGTGCCTGCACGGGGTGGGAAGGGCCGGCGGCGGGCTGCCTGTGATCTCTCAGCCGGGGCGGCGGTGGGGGGGGTTGCGGGGGGTGGCTGGGGGCGGCAGGCCGGCCCTGCCGGAGGCCCGTATGCAGGGGTGCCTGCACGGGGTGGGAAGGGCCGGCGGCGGGCTGCCTGTGCTCTCTGAGCCGGGGCGGCGGTGGGGGGGGCTTGCGGGGGGTGGCTGGGGTCGGCAGGCCGGCCCTGCCGGAGGCCCGTATGCAGGGGTGCCTGCACGGGGTGGGAAGGGGCGGCGGCGGGCTGCCTGTGCTCTCTCAGCCGGGGCGGCGGTGGGGGGGCTTGCGGGGGGTGGCTGGGGGCGGCAGGCCGGCCCTGCCGGAGGCCCGTATGCAGGGGTGCCTGCACGGGGTGGGAAGGGCCGGCGGCGGGCTGCCTGTGCTGTCTCAGTCGGGGCGGCGGTGGAGGGGCTTGCGGGGGATGGCTGGGGTCGGCAGGCCGGCCCTGCCGGAGGCCCGTATGCAGGGGTGCCTGCACGGGGTGGGTGGGCCTGCGGCGGGCTGCCTGTGCTCTCTGAGCCGGGGCGGCGGTGGGGGGGGCTTGCGGGGGGTGGCTGGGGGCGGCAGGCCGGCCCTGCCGGAGGCCCGTATGCAGGGGTGCCTGCACGGGGTGGGAAGGGGCGGCGGCGGGGTGCCTGTGCTCTCTGAGCCGGGGCGGCGGTGGGGGGGCTTGCGGGGGGTGGCTGGGGGCGGCAGGCCGGCCCTGCCAGAGGCCCGTATGCAGGGGTGCCTGCACGGGGTGGGAAGGGGCGGCGGCGGGGTGCCTGTGCTCTCTCAGCCGGGGCGGCGGTGGGGGGGCTTGCGGGGGTTGTCTGGGGGCGGCAGGCCGGTCCTGCCGGAGGCCCGTATGCAGGGGTGCCTGCACGGGGTGGGAAGGGGCGGCGGCGGGCTGCCTGTGCTGTCTCAGCCGGGGCGGCGGTGGGGGGGCTTGTGGGGGGTGGCTGGGGGCGGCAGGCCGGCCCTGCCGGAGGCCCGTATGCAGGGGTGCCTGCACGGGGTGGGAAGGGCCGGCGGCGGGCTGCCTGTGATCTCTCAGCCGGGGCGGCGGTGGGGGGGGTTGCGGGGGGTGGCTGGGGGCGGCAGGCCGGCCCTGCCGGAGGCCCGTATGCAGGGGTGCCTGCACGGGGTGGGAAGGGCCGGCGGCGGGCTGCCTGTGCTCTCTGAGCCGGGGCGGCGGTGGGGGGGGCTTGCGGGGGGTGGCTGGGGTCGGCAGGCCGGCCCTGCCGGAGGCCCGTATGCAGGGGTGCCTGCACGGGGTGGGAAGGGGCGGCGGCGGGGTGCCTGTGCTCTCTGAGCCGGGGCGGCGGTGGGGGGGCTTGCGGGGGGTGGCTGGGGGCGGCAGGCCGGCCCTGCCGGAGGCCCGTATGCAGGGGTGCCTGCACGGGGTGGGTGGGCCTGCGGCGGGCTGCCTGTGCTCTCTGAGCCGGGGCGGCGGTGGGGGGGGCTTGCGGGGGGTGGCTGGGGGCGGCAGGCCGGCCCTGCCGGAGGCCCGTATGCAGGGGTGCCTGCACGGGGTGGGAAGGGGCGGCGGCGGGGTGCCTGTGCTCTCTGAGCCGGGGCGGCGGTGGGGGGGCTTGCGGGGGGTGGCTGGGGGCGGCAGGCCGGCCCTGCCGGAGGCCCGTATGCAGGGGTGCCTGCACGGGGTGGGAAGGGCCGGCGGCGGGGTTCCTGTGCTCTCTCAGCCGGGGCGGCGGTGGGGGGGCTTGCGGGGGGTGGCTGGGGGCGGCAGGCCGGCCCTGCCGGAGGCCCGTATGCAGGGGTGCCTGCACGGGGTGGGAAGGGGCGGCGGCGGGCTGCCTGTGCTCTCTCAGCCGGGGCGGCGGTGGGGGGGCTTGCGGGGGGTGGCTGGGGGCGGCAGGCCGGCCGTGCCGGAGGCCCGTTTGCAGGGGTGCCTGCACGGGGGTGGGTTGGGTGGGGCGGCGGGAATTTTTTGGTTTTTGTTGCTTTTTTATTTCTTTTTCCGCTTTTGAAACAGAGACGCCGCCCCGTCCTCGGGCGTTTCAGCCGAGCTGATGGAAAGCGGCGCCCCTTCCCGTCGCTTGCGGGGGGGGTGGTGCAGGAGGGGGGAGGCGGCGCGCGCCTGAAATTCCCCTCGCCACCCCCCGTTTCCGAGACTTCGCCGTATCTAGTGGAAGGCGCTAAGCTTGGCCGGACTGTCTCGCTGAAGGCTTTCTTACTCTGCATCGGTTCTGACGGTGGGCGAGAAAAAAAAACAAAACCA
This sequence comes from Opisthocomus hoazin, assembly GCF_030867145.1. NCBI lineage: Eukaryota > Metazoa > Chordata > Aves > Opisthocomiformes > Opisthocomidae > Opisthocomus > Opisthocomus hoazin. The sequence goes on from NW_027448773.1 coordinate 271,612, forward strand.
AAGCAGAGCAGGGAAACAGTTACAAAAAGTTCTTGAGAGCCAGCACCGGCCCGCCCATCGGCAGACGGAGCGGCGCCCGGGGTCAACGAGTGCCACCCTGCTGCTTAGCAACCGGAACCCGAGCCGGCCCGCCCCGCCCACCCGCCGGCAAGGGGCGGGCGCTTCCCCGCGGCAGAAGGGGGAGACAGAGACTGAGAGACGGGGTCGAGGAGCAGGCGGGGAGCCTTGCGCTGAGGTAGGCTGGGGACGGGGCCTCTTTTCCGAGAAGATTGAGGTTTGAGTCGGGGGGGGGGGGGGGGGGCGGCGGCAGGGGCTGCTTGTGCGCTCTCGGCCGGGGCGGCGGTGGGGGGGTGGCGGGGTGGGGGGGGGCAGCGGAGCGGCCGTGCCGGAGGCCCGTATGCAGGGGTGCCCGCACCGGGGGGGGGGGTGGGGGGGGGGCGGCGGCAGGGGCTGCTTGTGCGCTCTCGGCCGGGGCGGCGGTGGGGGGGGGCTTGCGGGTGGGGGTGCGGCGGCCGGGCTGCCGTGCCGGAGGCCCGTTTGCAGGGGTGCCTGCACGGGGGGAGGTGGGGTGGGGGGGGGGGGGGGGGTGGGGCGGGGCGGCGGGAATTTTTTGGTTTTTGTTGCTTTTTTATTTTTTTTCCGCTTTTGAAACACAGACGCCGCCCCGCCTTCGGGCGTTTCAGCCGAGCTGATAGAAAGCTGCGCCCCTTCCCGTTGCTTGCGGGGGGGGTTGGTGCCGCGGAAGGGGGTGGCGGGGGGGGCGGGAACGGGACGGGGACGGGGACGGGGACGGGGACGGGGACGGGGACGGGGACGGGGACGGGTCTGGCCGACGGGTCTGGACGACAGCGCCCCCCCGACCCCGCGTCCCGGCCGGCCACCACGTCTA
>NW_027448773.1:280000-282500 GCF_030867145.1 Opisthocomus hoazin
CTCGGCGGCGCAGACGGCGATTGATCGTAAAGCGACGCTCAGACAGGCGTAGCCCCGGGAGGAACCCGGGGCCGCGAGTGCGTTCGAAGTGTCGATGATCAATGTGTCCTGCAATTCACATTAATTCTCGCAGCTAGCTGCGTTCTTCATCGACGCACGAGCCGAGTGATCCACCGCTAAGAGTTGTCTCGGTTTCGGCACCGCCCCGCGCGCGCGGAGGGGCCGGGACCGCTCGCCGAGAGCGGCCCCTTCTCTGAGGACGGCCGGACCGACCGCCGGCCCCGCCGCCGCCCACCCCCCTCCGCACGCGCGGAGGGGGCGCGGCGCGGCGGCGCGACGCGGCGCGACGGAGAGGCCCTCGCCTCGGCTTGACCGTACGAGCACAGGGGAAACGGAAAACAACGGAAAACCCCGAGCGGCCAAAGGGCGGGGGAGCCCGCGCTCCCGACCGACCCTGGGGAAACGTACGCAACACACACACACACCCTTGGCGCGCTTCGGGGGCGGCCCAGGCGCCCGGGCTCGGACCGGCCTCCCCCCGGAGGCTACGGCACGCCCGGCCGCGACGCCTGCCCGCCTTCGCTCGGGAGCCGGACGCCCGGCTGCGCCCGCGCTGCGACGAGCCGGCTCCGCCCACCACGGTCGCCTCTCGCCCCGCCGGCGAACCTCGGCGCCGACGCCGCCTTCCACCGACGCCGGAGGAAGCGCGGCCGGCCACTGGAGCGCGAGCCGGCGACGCGCGGCCGCCCACCGGCCCGCGCCGGATGGGCGAACCCGGCCACCCCGCCCGGCGGCGGCGGCCGCCACCGCCGCCGCGAAAACCGCCGCCGCAGCCGCTTCTCGCCTCGGCCCCCTGGGGCCGCCGGCACGGCCCCAGCGGAAAGGCGGACGGCGCTGAGCGCGGGGGGCGGCTCCCACTCTCCCCGTTTCCACGCGAAGACCCGGAGCGGGACGCCCCCGCGCCGCGCGCCCGCCCTCGAGACGGAAGCGACGGGCGGGGAAACGCGGGACGGGACGGCCGCCAGCGGATGCGGCCGGGGAACCCTCCCGGACGACCCGACGGACGACCGGCACCGACCGGCACGCCGAGCGGCGCCGCCGCCGCTCGGCCTGGGGGGGTGTGGCTCGCCCCCCCCTTTCTTTCCCTGGGCGCCGAGGGCGGGGCGAGGAGCGGGAGAGGGGAGCGCGGCGCGCCCCGAGCGCGGCCGCAGCGCGAGCGTCCAAAGGCGCGGGGCGGCCCCCCGGCGGCCGCCCCCCCCCGCGGGGGCTCGCCGCGCCTTTCTTTCCCCCGGCGCGGAGCCCGCGCTCCGGCCGGCGGGTGGCCCCGTTTGCGAGGGCGGGCAGGTCGGCCGCGGCCGACCCGCGCCGCGGTCTCTCCGCCGAGACCGGCCCGCGGAGAGGGGGGGCAGGTTGGGGCAGCGAGACGCCCCCCCTTCTCCGGCACGGCGGCCCGCGGGGGCGGACGCCCCCCCCGCGGCTCGCGCCGTGCCGCTCGAGTCTTTAAACCGCCGCCCGGCTCCTTTGGCCTTTGACCCCCGGACTCGGCCGAGGGAGGGCCGCCGAAGCGCGGACGCTAGGTACCTGGCCCTGGGGTGAGGGAAACGACCTGCATGGCCCCGCGGGGGTGCCTCCCCCGGCTGCCGCCCTCGGGGGAGCGTCCGCCCGCGGGGGCGCGCCCGGCATCCGCCGCCACCACCTCGTCCTCCTTAGCCCCGGGGCCCGGGGTTTCCCTCGATAGCCCGGCGCTGCGCCCGGGGGGAGAGACGTGGCTCGGGCCGCCCGCTCGCGCGGGACGCGACCCGGCCGGGGGGGGGCCTCGCCCGCCCCGGGCGGCGCCAGCGGCCGAGACCGTGCTCGCGCCCCCCCCTTCCGCCACGGCTCCCTCTTCGAGAGGCAGCCGTGCCGGGTCGGAGGGGAGGTTCGCGGGTCCGGCCGCCGCGCCGCCCGAAACGCCGTGCGCACACCCGCGCCACGGCCCGGAACGCCCGGAGACAGCCCTGTCCCGCGCGCGGGGGGGTAGACGGCGCCGCCGCCGGCGCCGCCCCACCCCCCCCCCAGGAGCTGCCGCCCCCCGAAGACGGCGACACCCCTCGGCTGTCGCGCTTGCGGCCCCCGGTGCCGCCGCCGTCGCTCGACGCTCGCCCCCCGGCCCGCCGAGCAGGCCGGTGCTCTGCCGGCCGTGCTCGCCGCGTTGCCCCGCCGGCATCCCCCCCTCTTGCTTCCCGCGCAGACGCGGGAAGCGGGGAGCCGGCGGGGGCGCGGCGTCCGCGGCCGACAGGTCGACGCACCCGCGCGCGTCGGAGGACGAGCCGCACGAGACGACGGCGGCGGCGGGCGACAGGACGAGGAGAGCGCCTCCGGGGAGCGGCGGGGGGAGGGGACGCCCCCTCCCCCTCCCTCACGCACGCACGCGGCTCCCGCGCGGGAGCCGGGCCTTTCCGGGCGAACTCAGGAACGTGCGAGCGCGCGCGCGCACGGAAAACCCGCGGCGACGGCGTTC
>NW_027448773.1:287500-294366 GCF_030867145.1 Opisthocomus hoazin
AAAGTCCCGCCGGAGCGAGGTAGACGAGGCATCCCTTTCCGCCGGCAGCTCCGGCGGCCACATCGGGCACAACGGACCCGGCGGACGGTAAAACGGGTAGACCTGGCCTCCCTGCCGGCAGAACGGGTAGACGAGGCCTCCCTGCCTGGAACCGGGTAGACCTGGCATCCCTGCCGGAAGCGGGTAGACCTGGCATCCCTGCCGGTAAAACGGGTAGACCTGGCCTCCCTGCCGGCAGAACGGGTAGACGAGGCCTCCCTGCCTGGAACCGGGTAGACCTGGCATCCCTGCCGGAAGCGGGTAGACCTGGCATCCCTGCCGGCAAAACGGGTAGACCTGGTCTCCCTGCCGCCAAAACGGGTAGACCTGGCCTCCCTGCAGGTAAAACGGGTAGACCTGGCCTCCCTGCCGGCAGAACGGGTAGACCTGGCCTCCCTGCCGCCAGAACGGGTAGACCTGGCATCCCTGCCGGCAAAACGGGTAGACCTGGTCTCCCTGCCGGTAAAACGGGTAGACCTGGTCTCCCTGCAGGTAAAACGGGTAGACCTGTTATCCCTGCCGGCAAAACGGGTAGACCTGGTCTCCCTGCAGCCAGAACGGGTAGACCTGGCATCCCTGCCGGTAAAACGGGTAGACCTGGTCTCCCTGCCGGCAAAAAGGGTAGACCTGTTCTCCCTGCCGCCAGAACGGGTAGACCTGGCCTCCCTGCCGGTAAAACGGGTAGACCTGGTCTCCGTGCAGGTAAAACGGGTAGACCTGGCATCCCTGCCGGCAGAACGGGTAGACATGGTCTCCCTGCCGCCAGAACGGGTAGACCTGGCATCCCTGCCGGCAAAACGGGTAGACCTGGTCTCCCTGCCGGTAAAACGGGTAGACCTGGCCTCCCTGCAGGTAAAACGGGTAGACCTGTTATCCCTGCCGGCAAAACGGGTAGACCTGGCATCCCTGCCGGCAAAACGGGTAGACCTGGTCTCCCTGCAGCCAGAACGGGTAGACCTGGTCTCCCTGCCGCTAGAACGGGTAGACCTGGCCTCCCTGCCGGCAATATGGGTAGACCTGGCCTCCCTGCCGGTAAAACGGGTAGACCTGGCATCCCTGCAGGTAAAACGGGTAGACCTGGCATCCCTGCCGGCAAAACGGGTAGACCTGGTCTCCCTGCCGGTAAAACGGGTAGACCTGTTCTCCCTGCAGGTAAAACGGGTAGACCTGTTCTCCCTGCAGGTAAAACGGGTAGACCTGGTCTCCCTGCAGCCAGAACGGGTAGACCTGGCATCCCTGCCGGTAAAACGGGTAGACCTGGTCTCCCTGCCGGCAAAAAGGGTAGACCTGTTCTCCCTGCCGCCAGAACGGGTAGACCTGGTCTCCCTGCCGGTAAATGGGTAGACCTGGTCTCCCTGCCGGCAATATGGGTAGACCTGGCCTCCCTGCAGCCAGAACGGGTAGACCTGGTCTCCCTGCCGGTAAATGGGTAGACCTGGTCTCCCTGCCGCTAGAACGGGTAGACCTGGCCTCCCTGCCGGCAATATGGGTAGACCTGGCCTCCCTGCCGGTAAAACGGGTAGACCTGGCATCCCTGCAGGTAAAACGGGTAGACCTGGCATCCCTGCCGGCAAAACGGGTAGACCTGGTCTCCCTGCCGGTAAAACGGGTAGACCTGTTCTCCCTGCAGGTAAAACGGGTAGACCTGGTCTCCCTGCAGCCAGAACGGGTAGACCTGGCATCCCTGCCGGTAAAACGGGTAGACCTGGTCTCCCTGCCGGCAAAAAGGGTAGACCTGTTCTCCCTGCCGCCAGAACGGGTAGACCTGGTCTCCCTGCCGGTAAATGGGTAGACCTGGTCTCCCTGCCGGCAATATGGGTAGACCTGGCCTCCCTGCAGCCAGAACGGGTAGACCTGGCATCCCTGCCGGTAAATGGGTAGACCTGGCATCCCTGCCGGTAAAACGGGTAGACCTGGCATCCCTGCCGGCAATACGGGTAGACCTGGTCTCCCTGCCGCTAGAACGGGTAGACCTGGCATCCCTGCCGGTAAAACGGGTAGACCTGGCCTCCCTGCCGGCAATACGGGTAGACCTGGCCTCCCTGCCGGTAAAACGGGTAGACCTGGCCTCCCTGCCGGCAGAACGGGTAGACCTGGTCTCCCTGCCGGCAGAACGGGTAGACCTGGTCTCCCTGCAGGAAAAACGGGTAGACCTGGTCTCCCTGCAGCCAGAACGGGTAGACCGCGCATCCCTGCCGGTAAATGGGTAGACCTGGCATCCCTGCCGGTAAAACGGGTAGACCTGGCATCCCTGCCGGCAGAACGGGTAGACCTGGTCTCCCTGCCGCCAGAACGGGTAGACCTGGCCTCCCTGCAGGTAAAACGGGTAGACCTGGCCTCCCTGCCGGCAGAACGGGTAGACCTGGCCTCCCTGCCGGCAGAAGGGGTAGACCTGTCCTCCCTGCGGACAGAGCGGGTCGCCCGTGCTGGAGGCCCGTATGCAGGGGTGCCTGCACGGGGTGGGAAGGGGCGGCGGCGGGGTGCCTGTGCTCTCTCAGCCGGGGCGGCGGTGGGGGGGCTTGTGGGGGGTGGCTGGGGGCGGCAGGCCGGCCGTGCCGGAGGCCCGTATGCAGGGGTGCCTGCACGGGGTGGGAAGGGGCGGCGGCGGGGTGCCTGTGCTGTCTCAGCCGGGGCGGCGGTGGGGGGGCTTGTGGGGGGTGGCTGGGGGCGGCAGGCCGGCCCTGCCGGAGGCCCGTATGCAGGGGTGCCTGCACGGGGTGGGAAGGGGCGGCGGCGGGCTGCCTGTGCTCTCTCAGCCGGGGCGGCGGTGGGGGGGCTTGCGGGGGGTGGCTGGGGGCGGCAGGCCGGCCCTGCCGGAGGCCCGTATGCAGGGGTGCCTGCACGGGGTGGGAAGGGGCAGCGGCGGGCTGCCTGTGCTCTCTGAGCCGGGGCCGCGGTGGGGGGGGCTTGCGGGGGGTGGCTGGGGGCGGCAGGCCGGCCCTGCCGGAGGCCCGTATGCAGGGGTGCCTGCACGGGGTGGGTGGGCCTGCGGCGGGCTGCCTGTGCTCTCTCAGCCGAGGCGGCGGTGGGGGGGGCTTGCGGGGGGTGGCTGGGGTCGGCAGGCCGGCCCTGCCGGAGGCCCGTATGCAGGGGTGCCTGCACGGGCTGGGAAGGGCCGGCGGCGGGGTGCCTGTGCTGTCTCAGCCGGGGCGGCGGTGGGGGGGCTTGTGGGGGGTGGCTGGGGGCGGCAGGCCGGCCCTGCCGGAGGCCCCTATGCAGGGGTGCCTGCACGGGGTGGGAAGGGCCGGCGGCGGGCTGCCTGTGCTCTCTCAGCCGGGGCGGCGGTGGGGGGGCTTGTGGGGGGTGGCTGGGGGCGGCAGGCCGGCCGTGCCGGAGGCCCGTATGCAGGGGTGCCTGCACGGGGTGGGAAGGGGCGGCGGCGGGGTGCCAGTGCTGTCTCAGCCGGGGCGGCGGTGGGGGGGCTTGTGGGGGGTGGCTGGGGGCGGCAGGCCGGCCCTGCCGGAGGCCCGTATGCAGGGGTGCCTGCACGGGGTGGGAAGGGGCGGCGGCGGGCTGCCTGTGCTCTCTCAGCCGGGGCGGCGGTGGGGGGGCTTGCGGGGGGTGGCTGGGGGCGGCAGGCCGGCCCTGCCGGAGGCCCCTATGCAGGGGTGCCTGCACGGGGTGGGAAGGGCCGGCGGCGGGCTGCCTGTGCTCTCTCAGCCGGGGCGGCGGTGGGGGGGCTTGCGGGGGGTGGCTGGGGGCGGCAGGCCGGTCCTGCCGGAGGCCCGTATGCAGGGGTGCCTGCACGGGGTGGGAAGGGCCGGCGGCGGGCTGCCTGTGCTGTCTCAGTCGGGGCGGCGGTGGGGGGGCTTGCGGGGGGTGGCTGGGGTCGGCAGGCCGGCCCTGCCGGAGGCCCGTATGCAGGGGTGCCTGCACGGGGTGGGTGGGCCTGCGGCGGGCTGCCTGTGCTCTCTGAGCCGGGGCGGCGGTGGGGGGGGCTTGCGGGGGGTGGCTGGGGGCGGCAGGCCGGCCCTGCCGGAGGCCCGTATGCAGGGGTGCCTGCACGGGGTGGGTGGGCCTGCGGCGGGCTGCCTGTGCTCTCTGAGCCGGGGCGGCGGTGGGGGGGGCTTGCGGGGGGTGGCTGGGGGCGGCAGGCCGGCCCTGCCGGAGGCCCGTATGCAGGGGTGCCTGCACGGGGTGGGAAGGGGCGGCGGCGGGGTGCCTGTGCTCTCTCAGCCGGGGCGGCGGTGGGGGGGCTTGCGGGGGTTGTCTGGGGGCGGCAGGCCGGTCCTGCCGGAGGCCCGTATGCAGGGGTGCCTGCACGGGCTGGGAAGGGGCGGCGGCGGGCTGCCTGTGCTGTCTCAGCCGGGGCGGCGGTGGGGGGGCTTGTGGGGGGTGGCTGGGGGCGGCAGGCCGGCCCGGCCGGAGGCCCGTATGCAGGGGTGCCTGCACGGGGTATGAAGGGCCGGCGGCGGGGTGCCTGTGCTCTCTCAGCCGAGGCGGCGGTGGGGGGGCTTGTGGGGGGTTGCTGGGGGCGGCAGGCCGGCCCTGCCGGAGGCCCGTATGCAGGGGTGCCTGCACGGGGTGGGAAGGGGCGGCGGCGGGCTGCCTGTGCTGTCTCAGCCGGGGCGGCGGTGGGGGGGCCTGTGGCGGGTGGCTGGGGGCGGCAGGCCGGCCCTGCCGGAGGCCCGTATGCAGGGGTGCCTGCACGGGGTGGGAAGGGCCGGCGGCGGGCTGCCTGTGCTCTCTCAGCCGGGGCGGCGGTGGGGGGGCTTGCGGAGGGGTGGCTGGGGTCGGCAGGCCGGCCCTGCCGGAGGCCCGTATGCAGGGGTGCCTGCACGGGGTGGGAAGGGCCGGCGGCGGGCTGCCTGTGCTCTCTCAGCCGGGGCGGCGGTGGGGGGGCTTGCGGAGGGGTGGCTGGGGGCGGCAGGCCGGCCCTGCCGGAGGCCCGTATGCAGGGGTGCCTGCACGGGGTGGGAAGGGCCGGCGGCGGGCTGCCTGTGATCTCTCAGCCGGGGCGGCGGTGGGGGGGGTTGCGGGGGGTGGCTGGGGGCGGCAGGCCGGCCCTGCCGGAGGCCCGTATGCAGGGGTGCCTGCACGGGGTGGGAAGGGCCGGCGGCGGGCTGCCTGTGCTCTCTGAGCCGGGGCGGCGGTGGGGGGGGCTTGCGGGGGGTGGCTGGGGTCGGCAGGCCGGCCCTGCCGGAGGCCCGTATGCAGGGGTGCCTGCACGGGGTGGGAAGGGGCGGCGGCGGGGTGCCTGTGCTCTCTGAGCCGGGGCGGCGGTGGGGGGGCTTGCGGGGGGTGGCTGGGGGCGGCAGGCCGGCCCTGCCGGAGGCCCGTATGCAGGGGTGCCTGCACGGGGTGGGAAGGGCCGGCGGCGGGCTGCCTGTGCTGTCTCAGTCGGGGCGGCGGTGGAGGGGCTTGCGGGGGATGGCTGGGGTCGGCAGGCCGGCCCTGCCGGAGGCCCGTATGCAGGGGTGCCTGCACGGGGTGGGTGGGCCTGCGGCGGGCTGCCTGTGCTCTCTGAGCCGGGGCGGCGGTGGGGGGGGCTTGCGGGGGGTGGCTGGGGGCGGCAGGCCGGCCCTGCCGGAGGCCCGTATGCAGGGGTGCCTGCACGGGGTGGGAAGGGGCGGCGGCGGGGTGCCTGTGCTCTCTGAGCCGGGGCGGCGGTGTGGGGGCTTGCGGGGGGTGGCTGGGGGCGGCAGGCCGGCCCTGCCAGAGGCCCGTATGCAGGGGTGCCTGCACGGGGTGGGAAGGGGCGGCGGCGGGGTGCCTGTGCTCTCTCAGCCGGGGCGGCGGTGGGGGGGCTTGCGGGGGTTGTCTGGGGGCGGCAGGCCGGTCCTGCCGGAGGCCCGTATGCAGGGGTGCCTGCACGGGGTGGGAAGGGGCGGCGGCGGGCTGCCTGTGCTGTCTCAGCCGGGGCGGCGGTGGGGGGGCTTGTGGGGGGTGGCTGGGGGCGGCAGGCCGGCCCTGCCGGAGGCCCCTATGCAGGGGTGCCTGCACGGGGTGGGAAGGGCCGGCGGCGGGCTGCCTGTGCTCTCTCAGCCGGGGCGGCGGTGGGGGGGCTTGCGGGGGGTGGCTGGGGGCGGCAGGCCGGTCCTGCCGGAGGCCCGTATGCAGGGGTGCCTGCACGGGGTGGGAAGGGCCGGCGGCGGGCTGCCTGTGCTGTCTCAGTCGGGGCGGCGGTGGGGGGGCTTGCGGGGGGTGGCTGGGGTCGGCAGGCCGGCCCTGCCGGAGGCCCGTATGCAGGGGTGCCTGCACGGGGTATGAAGGGCCGGCGGCGGGCTGCCTGTGCTCTCTGAGCCGGGGCGGCGGTGGGGGGGGCTTGCGGGGGGTGGCTGGGGGCGGCAGGCCGGCCCTGCCGGAGGCCCGTATGCAGGGGTGCCTGCACGGGGTGGGTGGGCCTGCGGCGGGCTGCCTGTGCTCTCTGAGCCGGGGCGGCGGTGGGGGGGGCTTGCGGGGGGTGGCTGGGGGCGGCAGGCCGGCCCTGCCGGAGGCCCGTATGCAGGGGTGCCTGCACGGGGTGGGAAGGGGCGGCGGCGGGGTGCCTGTGCTCTCTCAGCCGGGGCGGCGGTGGGGGGGCTTGCGGGGGTTGTCTGGGGGCGGCAGGCCGGTCCTGCCGGAGGCCCGTATGCAGGGGTGCCTGCACGGGCTGGGAAGGGGCGGCGGCGGGCTGCCTGTGCTGTCTCAGCCGGGGCGGCGGTGGGGGGGCTTGTGGGGGGTGGCTGGGGGCGGCAGGCCGGCCCGGCCGGAGGCCCGTATGCAGGGGTGCCTGCACGGGGTATGAAGGGCCGGCGGCGGGGTGCCTGTGCTCTCTCAGCCGAGGCGGCGGTGGGGGGGCCTGTGGCGGGTGGCTGGGGGCGGCAGGCCGGCCCTGCCGGAGGCCC
>NW_027448774.1:0-30822 GCF_030867145.1 Opisthocomus hoazin
AGGACGCCAACAGAGCCCCAGGCCCACAACAGAGCCCCCAGGACCCGAACAGAGCCCCCAGGACCACAAAAGAGCCCCCCCAGGACACCAACAGAGCCCCAGGGGTCAACAGAGCCTGCAGGCCCACAACAGAGCCTTCAGGAACCCGAACGGAGCCCCCAGGAAAACAACAGAGCCCCCAGGACCCGAACAGAGCCACCCGGACCCCAACAGAGCCCCCAGGACACCAACAGAGCCCCCCGGACACCAACAGAGCCCCCATGCCCACAACAGAGCCCCCAGGACAACAACAGAGGCCCCAGGACCCCAACAGAGCCCCCAGGACACCAACAGAGCCCCCATGACCCCAACAGGGCCCCCAGGACCCAAACAGAGCCCCCATGCCCAAAACAGAGCCCCCAGGACCCGAACAGATTCCCCAGGACCCGAACAGAGCCCCCAGGACCACAACAGAGCCCCCAGGACCACAACAGAGCCCCCAGGACCCCAACAGAGCCCCGAGGACCCCAACAGAGCCACCAGGACAACAACAGAGCCCCCAGAACCCGAACAGAGCTCCCAGGACCACAACAGAACCCCCAGGACCCCAACAGGGCCCCCAGGACGCCAACAGAGCCTCAGGCCCACAACAGAGCCCCCAGGACCCGAACAGAACCCCCAGGACCACAACAGAGCCCCCAGGACCACAACAGAGCCCCCAGGACAACAACAGATCCGCCAGGACCCGAAGAGACCCCCAGGAGAACAGCAGAGCCCCAAGGACCATAACAGAGCCCCAGGACCCGAACAGAGACCCCAGGACCCCAAACAGAGACCCTAAAACCCCAACAGAGCCCCCAGGACCCCAACAGAGCCCCCAGGACCCCAACAGAGGCCCCAGAACACCAACAGAGCCCCCAGGCCCACAACAGAGCCCCCAGGAACCCAACAGAGCCCCCAGGACCCCAACAGAGCCCCCAGGCCCACAACAGAGCCCCCAGGAACCCAACAGAGCCCCCAGGACCCCAACAGAGCCCCCCGGACCCCATCAGAGCCCCCAGGACCCCAGCAGAGCCCCCCGGACCCCAACAGGGCCCCCAGGACACCAACAGGGCCCCCAGGACACCAACAGGGCCCCCAGGACCCCAACAGAGCCCCCCGGACCCCAACAGAGCCTTCAGGACAACAAGAGAGCCCCCAGGACAACAACAGAGCCCCCCCGACACCAACAGAGCCCCCAGGACCCGAACAGAGCACACAGGACCCCAACAGGGCCCCCAGGACCGCAACAGAGCCCCCAGGCCCACAACAGAGCCCCCAGGAACCCAACAGAGCCCCCAGGACACCACAGAGCCCCCCAGGACCGGAACAGAACCCCCCGGACACCAACAGAGCCCCCAGGACCCCAACAGAGCTCCCAGGACCCCAACAGAGCCCCCAGGACCCCAACAGAGCACCGAGAACAACAACAGAGTCTTCAGGAGAACAACAGAGCCCCCAGATCCCAACAGAGCCCCCCAGGACCCGAACAGAGTCCCCCCGACCCCAACAGAGCCCCCAGGACCCAAACAGAGGCCCCAGGACCCCAACAGAGTACCCAGGACCAGAACAGAGACCCCCAGGACCCCAACAGAGCCCCCAGGACACGAACAGAGCCCCCAGGAACCCAACAGAGCCCCCCGGACTCCAACAGGGCCCCCCGGACCCCAACAGGGCCCCCCGGACCCCAACCGGGCCCCCAGGACCACAACAGAGCCCCCCGGACCCCAACAGAGCCCCCAGGACCCGAACAGAGGCCCCAGGACCCCAACAGAACCCCCAGGACCCGAACAGAGCCCCCAGGAACCCAACAGAGCCCCCCGGACTCCAGCAGGGCTCCCAGGACCCCAACAGAGCCCCCCTAACCCCAACAGGGCCCCCAGGGCACCAACAGAGCCCCCAGGACCACAACAGAGCCCCCCGGACCCCAACAGAGCCCCCAGGACCCGAACAGAGCCTTCAGGACAACAATAGAGCCCCCCCGACACCAACAGAGCCCCAGGACCCCAACAGGGCCCCCAGGGCACCAACAGAGCCCCCATGCCCAAAACAGAGCCCCCAGGACCCGAACAGAGCCCCCCGGACAACAACAGAACTTCCAGGACCCCAGCAGAGACCCCAGGCCCACAACAAAACCCCCAGGACCCGAACAGAGGCCACAGGACACCAACAGAGCCACCAGGACCACAACAGAGCCCCTAGGACCCGAACAGAGCCCCAGGACCACAAAAGAGCCCCCCCAGGACCCGAAAAGAGCCTCCAGGCCCACAACAGAGCCCCCAGGACCCCAACAGGGCCCCCAGGACACCAACAGGGCCCCCAGGACCCGAACAGAGCTCCCCGGACCCCAACAGACCCCCCCGGACCCCAACAGAGCCTTCAGGACAACAAGAGAGCTTCCAGGACAACAACAGAGCCCCCCCCGACAACAACAGAGCCCCCAGGACGCCAACAGAGCCCCCCAGGACACGAACAGAACCCCCAGGACCCCAACAGAGGACCCAGGACGCCAACAGAGGCCCCAGGACACCAACAGAGCCACCAGGAACACAACAGACCCCCCAGGACCTGAACAGAGCCCCCAGGACCACAAAAGAGCCCCCCCAGGACGCCAACAGAGCCTCCAGGCCCACAACAGAGCCTTCAGGACCCGAACGGAGCCCCCAGGACACCAACAGAGCCCCAGGTCCACAACAGAGCCCCCAGGACCCGAACAGAGGCCCCAGGACCACAAAAGAGCCCCCCAGGACACCAACAGAGCCCCCAGGACGTCAACAGAGCCTGCAGGCCCACAACAGAGCCTTCAGGAACCCAAACGGAGCCCCCGGACCCCAACAGAGCCCCCAAAACCCCAACAGGGCCCCCAGGATGCCAACAGAGCCCCCAGGCCCACAACAGAGCCCCCAGGACAACAACAGAGGCCCCAGGACCCCAAAAGAGCCCCCAGGCCCCCAACAGAGCCCCCAGGAACCCAACAGAGCACCCAGGACCCCAACAGAGGCCCCAGAACACCAACAGAGCCCCCAGGACCCCAACAGTGCCCCCAGGACCCGAACAGAGCCTTCAGGACAACAACAGAGCCCCCCCGACACGAACAGAGCCCCCAGGACCCAACAGGGCCCCCAGGGCACCAACAGAGCCCCCATGCCCAAAACAGAGCCCTCAGGACCCGAACAGAGCCCCCCGGACAACAACAGAGCTTCCAGGACCCCAGCAGAGACCCCAGGCCCACAACAAAAGCCCCAGGACCCGAACAAAGGCCCCAGGACACCAACAGAGCCACCAGGACCAAAACAGACCCCCAGGTCCCGAACAGAGCCCCCAGGACCACAAAAGAGGCCCCAGGACCCGAACAGAGGCCCCAGGACCCCAACAGAGCCCCCAGGACAACAACAGAGCCCCCCAGGACCCGAACAGAGCCTCCAGGCCCACAACAGAGCCCCCAGGAACCCAACAGAGCCCCCAGGACCCGAACAGAGCCCCCCAGGACCGGAACAGAACCCCCCGGACACCAACAGAGCCCCAGGACTCCAACAGAGCTTTCAGGACCCCAACAGAGCCCCCAGGACCCCAACAGAGCACCGAGAACAACAACAGAGCCCCCAGGACAACAACAGAGCCCCCCAGATCCCAACAGAGCCCACAGGACCCAAACAGGACCCCCAGGACCCCAAACAGAGCCCCCAGGACCCGAACAGAGGCCCCAGGACCCCAGCAGAGCCCCCAGGACCCGAACAGAGCCCCCAGGAACCCAACAGAGCCCCCCGGACTCCAACAGGGCCCCCAGGGCACCAACAGAGCCCCCAGGAACCCAACAGAGCCCCAGGACCCCAACAGAGCCCCCAGGACCCCAACAGAGGCCCCAGAACACCAACAGAGCCCCCCCGACACCAACAGAGCCCCCAGGACCCCAACAGGGCCTCCAGGGCACCAACAGAGCCCCCATGCCCAAAACAGAGCCCCCAGGACCCGAACAGAGCCCCCCGGACAACAACAGAGCCCCCCAGGACCCGAACAGAGCCTCCAGGCCCACAACAGAGCCCCCAGGACCCCAACAGGGCCACCAGGACCCCAACAGGGCCCCCCGGACCCCAACAGAGCCTTCAGGACAACAAGAGAGCTTCCAGGACAACAACAGAGCCCCCCCGACACCAACAGAGTCCCCAGGACACCAACAGAGCCCCCAGGTCCCGAACAGAACCCCCAGGACCACAACAGAGCCCCAAGGACCACAACAGAGCCCCAGGAACACAACAGAGCCGCCAGGACCCGAAGAGACCCCAGGAGAACAGCAGAGCCCCAAGGACCATAACAGAGCCCCAGGACCCGAACAGAGACCCCAGGACCCCAAACAGAGACCCTAAAATCCCAACAGAGCCCCCAGGAACCCAACAGAGCCCCCAGGACCCCAACAGAGGCCCCAGAACACCAACAGAGCCCCCCGGACCCCAACAGAGCCCCCAGGACCCGAACAGAGCCTTCAGGACAACAAGAGAGCCCCCCCGACACGAACAGAGCCCCTAGGACCCCAACAGGGCCCCCAGGGCACCAACAGAGCCCCATGCCCAAAACAGAGCCCCCAGGACCCGAACAGAGCCCCCCGGACAACAACAGAGCTTCCAGGACCCCAGCAGAGACCCCAGGCCCACAACAAAAGCCCCAGGACCCGAACAGAGGCCCCAGGACACCAACAGAGCCACCAGGACCACAACAGACCCCCCAGGTCCCGAACAGAGCCCCCAGGACCACAAAAGAGGCCCCAGGACCCGAACAGAGGCCCCAGGACCCCAACAGAGCCCCCAGGACAACAACAGAGCCCCCTAGGACCAGAACAGAGCCCCAGGACCACAAAAGAGCCCCCCCAGGACCCGAACAGAGCCTCCAGGCCCACAACAGAGCCCTCAGGACCCCAACAGGGCCCCCCGGACACCAAGAGAGCCCTCCGGACCCCAACAGAGCCCCCAGGACAACAACAGAGCCCCCAGGACAACAACAGAGGCCCCAGGACCCCAACAGAGCCCCCAGAACAACAACAGAGCCCCCAGGACCCCAACAGAGCCCCCAGGACCCCAACAGAGGCCCCAGGACCCCAACAGAGGCCCCAGGACCCGAACAGAGCCCCCAGGACCCCAACAGAGCCCCCAGGACCCCAACAGAGCACCGAGAACAACAACAGAGCCCCCAGGACAACAACAGAGCCCCCCAGATCCAACAGAGACCACAGGACCCCAACAGGAGCCCCAGGACCCCAAACAGAGCCCCCCGGACCCGAACAGAGGCCCCAGGACCCCAGCAGAGCCCCCAGGACCCCAACAGAGCCCCCAGCACCCAAACAGAGCCCCCAGGACAACAACAGAGGCCCCCAGATCCCAACAGAGCCCACAGGACTCCAACAGGACCCCCAGGACCCCAAACAGAGCCCCCAGGACCCGAACAGAGGCCCCAGGACCCCAGCAGAGCCCCCAGGACCCCAAACAGAGCCCCCAGGACCCGAACAGAGCCCCCAGGACCCCAGCAGAGCCCCCAGGACCCCAACAGAGCCCCCAGGACCCAAACAGAGCACACAGGACCCCAACAGGGCACCCAGGACCCGAACAGAGCCCCCAGGCCCACAACAGAGCCCCCAGGACCACAGCAGAGCCCCCAGGACACCAACAGAGCTCCCCAGGAACGGAACAGAACCCCCCGGACACCAACAGAGCCCCCAGGACCCCAACAGAGCTCCCAGGACCCCAACAGAGCCCCCAGGACCCCAACAGAACACCGAGAACAACAACAGAGCCCCCAGGACAACAACAGAGCCCCCCAGATCCCAACAGAGCCCACAGGACCCCAACAGGACCCCCAGGACCCCAAACAGAGCCCCCAGGACCCGAACAGAGGCCCCAGGACCCCAGCAGAGCCCCCAGGACCCAAACAGAGCCCCCAGGACCCAAACAGAGCCCCCTGGACACCATCAGAACCCCCACGACAACAACAGAGCCCCCCGGATCCCATTAGGGCCCACAGGACCCCAACAGAGACCCTTGGACACCGACAGAGCCCCCAGGACCCGAACAGAGTCCCCCCGACCCCAACAGAGCCCCCAGGACCCGAACAGAGGCCCAAGGACCCCAACAGAGTACCCAGGACCAGAACAGAGACCCCTGGGACCCCAACAGAGCCCCCAGGAACCCAACAGAGCCCCCAGGACCCCAGCAGAGCCCCCAGGACACCAACAGAGCCCCCCAGGAACGGAACAGAACCCCCCGGACACCAACAGAGCCCCCAGGACCCCAACAGAGCCCCCAGGAACCCAACAGAGCCCCCAGGACCCGAACAGAGCCCCCAGGACCCCAACAGAGCCCCCAGGACCCGAACAGAGCCCCCAGGACCACAACAGGGCCCCCAGGACACCAACAGGGCCCCCCGGACCCCAACAGAGCCCCCCGGACCCCAACAGGGCCCCCCGGACCCCAACAGAGCCTTCAGGACAACAAGAGAGCTTCCAGGACAACAACAGAGCCCCCCCGACACCAACAGAGTCCCCAGGACGCCAACAGAGCCCCGCAGGACACGAACAGAACACCCAGGACCCCAACAGAGGACCCAGGACGCCAACAGAGGCCCCAGGACACCAACAGAGCCACCAGGACCACAACAGACCCCCCAGGACCTGAACAGAGCCCCCAGGACCAAAAAAGAGCCCCCCCAGGACGCCAACAGAGCCTCCAGGCCCACAACAGAGCCTTCAGGACCAGAACGGAGCCCCCAGGACACCAACAGAGCCCCCAGGTCCACAACAGAGCCCCCAGGACCCGAACAGAGGCCCCAGGACCACAAAAGAGCCCCCCCAGGACACCAACAGAGCCCCCAGGACGTCAACAGAGCCTGCAGGCCCACAACAGAGCCTTCAGGAACCCGAACGGAGCCCCCAGGACAACAACAGAGTCCCCAGGACCCGAACAGAGCCCCCCGGACCCCAACAGAGCTCCCAAAACCCCAACAGGGCCCCCAGGATGCCAACAGAGCCCCCAGGCCCACAACAGAGCCCCCAGGACAACAACAGAGGCCCCAGGAACCCAAAAGAGCCCCCAGGACAACAACAGAGCCCCCTAGGACCCGAACAGAAACCCCAGGATCACAACAGGGCCCGAAGGACGCAAAGAGAGCCCCCAGGACCCGAACAGAGGCCCCAGGACCCCAATAGAGCCCCCAGGATTCGAACAGATCCCCCAGGAACCCAACAGAGCCCCCAGGAACCCAACAGGGCCCCCAGGACCCCAACAGAGCCCCCAGGACACCAACAGAGCCCCCATGACCCCAACAGGGCCCCCAAGACCCCAACAGGGCCCCCATGCCCAAAACAGAGCCCCCAGGACCCGAACAGATTCCCCAGGACCCGAACAGAGCCCCCAGGACCCCAACAGAGGCCCCAGGACCCCAACAGAGCCCCCAGGACCCCAACAGAGCCACCAGGACCCCAACAGAGCCACCAGGACCCCAACAGAGCCCCCAGAACCACAACAGAGCCCCCAGGACCCCAACAGGGCCCCCAGGACGCCAACAGAGCCCCAGGCCCACAACAGAGCCCCCAGGACCCGAACAGAGGCCCCAGGACCCCAACAGAGCCCCCAGGACCACAACAGAGCCCCTCAGGACCCGAAAAGAAACCCCAGGACAACAACAGAGCTCCCAGGGCCCCAACAGAGCCCCCAGGACATTAACAGAGCCCCCAGGACCCCAACAGAGCCCCAGGACCCCAAACTAGGCCCCGAAACCCCAACAGAGCCCCCAGGACCCCAACACATCCCCCAGGAGCCCAACAGAGCCCCCAGGACCACAACAGAACCCCCAGGACCACAACAGAGCCCCAAGGACCACAACAGAGCCCCCAGGACCACAACAGAGCCGCCAGGACCCGAAGAGACCCCCAGGAGAACAGCAGAGTCCCAAGGACCATAACAGAGCCTCAGGACCCGAACAGAGACCCCAGGAAAACAACAGAGGCGAGAGAACACCAACAGAGCCCCCAGGACCCCAACAGAGCCCCCAGGACCCCAACAGAGCCCCCCGGACCCCATCAGAGCCCCCAGGACCCCAACAGAGCCCCCTGGACCCCAACAGAGCCCCCGGGACACCAACAGGGCCCCCAGGACACCAACAGGGCCCCCCGGACACCAACAGAGCCCCCCCGACCCCTACAGAGCCTTCAGGACAACAAGAGAGCTTCCAGGACAACAACAGAGCCCCCCCGACACCAACAGAGTCCCCAGGACGCCAACAGAGCCCCGCAGGACACGAACAGAACACCCAGGACCCCAACAGAGGACCCAGGACGCCAACAGAGGCCCCAGGACACCAACAGAGCCACCAGGACCACAACAGACCCCCCAGGACCTGAACAGAGCCCCCAGGACCACAAAAGAGCCCCCCCAGGACGCCAACAGAGCCTCCAGGCCCACAACAGAGCCTTCAGGACCAGAACGGAGCCCCCAGGACACCAACAGAGCCCCCAGGTCCACAACAGAGCCCCCAGGACCCGAACAGAGGCCCCAGGACCACAAAAGAGCCCCCCCAGGACACCAACAGAGCCCCCAGGACGTCAACAGAGCCTGCAGGCCCACAACAGAGCCTTCAGGAACCCGAACGGAGCCCCCAGGACAACAACAGAGTCCCCAGGACCCGAACAGAGCCCCCCGGACCCCAACAGAGCTCCCAAAACCCCAACAGGGCCCCCAGGATGCCAACAGAGCCCCCAGGCCCACAACAGAGCCCCCAGGACAACAACAGAGGCCCCAGGAACCCAAAAGAGCCCCCAGGACAACAACAGAGCCCCCTAGGACCCGAACAGAAACCCCAGGATCACAACAGGGCCCGAAGGACGCAAAGAGAGCCCCCAGGACCCGAACAGAGGCCCCAGGACCCCAATAGAGCCCCCAGGATTCGAACAGATCCCCCAGGAACCCAACAGAGCCCCCAGGAAAACAACAGGGCCCCCAGGACCCCAACAGAGCCCCCAGGACACCAACAGAGCCCCCATGACCCCAACAGGGCCCCCAAGACCCCAACAGAGCCCCCATGCCCAAAACAGAGCCCCCAGGACCCGAACAGATTCCCCAGGACCCGAACAGAGCCCCCAGGACCCCAACAGAGTCCCCAGGACCCCAACAGAGCCCCCAGGACCCCAACAGAGCCCCCAGGACCCCAACAGAGCCCCCAGGACCCCAACAGAGCCACCAGGACAACAACAGAGCCCCCAGAACCCGAACAGAGCTCCCAGGACCACAACAGAGCCCCCAGGACCCCAACAGGGCCCCCAGGACGCCAACAGAGCCCCAGGCCCACAACAGAGCCCCCAGGACCCGAACAGTGGCCCCAGGACCCCAACAGAGCCCCCATGCCCACAACAGAGCCCCTCAGGACCCGAAAAGAAACCCCAGGACAACAACAGAGCTCCCAGGACCCCAACAGAGCCCCCAGGACATTAACAGAGCCCCCAGGACCCCAACAGAGCCCCAGGACCCCAAACTAGGCCCCCGAAACCCCAACAGAGCCCCCAGGACCCCAACACAGCCCCCAGGAGCCCAACAGAGCCCCCAGGAACACAACAGAACCCCCAGGACCACAACAGAACCCCCAGGACCACAACAGAGCCCCAAGGACCACAACAGAGCCCCCAGGACCACAACAGAGCCGCCAGGACCCGAAGAGACCCCCAGGAGAACAGCAGAGTCCCAAGGACCATAACAGAGCCTCAGGACCCGAACAGAGACCCCAGGAAAACAACAGAGGCGAGAGAACACCAACAGAGCCCCCAGGACCCCAACAGAGCCCCCAGGACCCCAACAGAGCCCCCCGGACCCCATCAGAGCCCCCAGGACCCCAACAGAGCCCCCTGGACCCCAACAGGGCCCCCGGGACACCAACAGGACCCCCAGGACACCAACAGGGCCCCCCGGACCCCAACAGAGCCCCCCGGACCCCAACAGAGCTTCCAGGACAACAACAGAGCCCCCCCGACACCAACAGAGCCCCCAGGACGCCAACAGAGCCCCCCAGGACACCAACAGAACCCCCAGGACCCCAACAGAGGACCCAGGACGCCAACAGAGGCCCCAGGACACCAACAGAGCCACCAGGACCACAACAGACCCCCCAGGACCCGAACAGAGCCCCCAGGACCACAAAAGAGCCCCCCCAGGACTCCAACAGAGCCTCCAGGCCCACAACAGAGCCTTCAGGACCCGAACGGAGCCCCCAGGACACCAACAGAGCCCCCAGGTCCCGAACAGAACCCCCAGGACCACAACAGAGCCCCAAGGACCACAACAGAGCCCCCAGGACCGCAACAGAGCCGCCAGGACCACAACAGACCCCCAGGAGAACAGCAGAGCCCCAAGGACCATAACAGAGCCCCAGGACCCGAACAGAGACCCCAGGACCCCAAACAGAGACCCTAAAATCCCAACAGAGCCCCCAGGACCCCAACAGAGCCCCCAGGACCCCAACAGAGCCCCCAGGACCCCAAGAGAGGCCCCAGAACACCAACAGAGCACACAGGACCCCGACAGGTCCCCCAGGACCCCAACAGAGCCCCCAGAACACCAACAGAGCCCCCAGGACCCCAACAGAGATCCCAGGACCCCAACAGAGCCCCCAGGACCCCAACAGAGCACCGAGAACAACAACAGAGCCTTCAAGACAACAACAGAGGCCCCCAGATCCCAACAGAGACCACAGGACCCCAACAGGACCCCCAGGACCCCAAACAGAGCCCCCAGGACCCGAACAGAGGCCCCAGGACCCCAGCAGAGTCCCCAGGACCCGAACAGAGCCCCCAGGACCCGAACAGAGCCCCCTGGACACCATCAGAGCCCCCAGGACAACAACAGAGCCCCCCAGATCCCAATAAGGCCCACAGGACCCCAACAGAGACCCTTGGACACCAACAGAGCCCCCAGGACACGAACAGAGTCCCCCCGACCCCAACAGAGCCCCCAGGACCCGAACAGAGGCCCCAGGACCCCAACAGAGTACCCAGGACCAGAACAGAGACCCCCAGGACCCCAACAGAGCCCCCAGGACCCGAAAAGAGCCCCCAGGAACCCAACAGAGCCCCCCGGACTCCAACAGGGCCCCCAGGACCCCAACAGGGCTCCCCGGAACCCAACAGGGCCCCCAGGAACACAACAGAGCCCCCCGGACCCCAACAGAGCCCCCAGGACCCGAACAGAGCCCCGAGGAACCCAACAGAGCCCCCCGGACTCCAACAGGGCCCCCAGGACCCCAACAGAGCCCCCCGGACCCCAACAGGGCCCCCAGGGCACCAACAGAGCCCCCAGGACACCAACAGAGCCCCCATGACCCCAACAGGGCCCCCAAGACCCCAACAGGGCCCCCATGCCCAAAACAGAGCCCCCAGGACCCGAACAGATTCCCCAGGACCCGAACAGAGTCCCCAGGACCCCAACAGAGGCCCCAGGACCCCAACAGAGCCCCCAGGACCCCAACAGAGCCACCAGGACCCCAACAGAGCCACCAGGACAACAACAGAGCCCCCAGAACCCGAACAGAGCTCCCAGGACCACAACAGAGCCCCCAGGACCCCAACAGGGCCCCCAGGACGCCAACAGAGCCCCAGGCCCACAACAGAGCCCCCAGGACCCGAACAGAGGCCCCAGGACCCCAACAGAGCCCCCAGGACCACAACAGAGCCCCTCAGGACCCGAAAAGAAACCCCAGGACAACAACAGAGCTCCCAGGGCCCCAACAGAGCCCCCAGGACATTAACAGAGCCCCCAGGACCCCAACAGAGCCCCAGGACCCCAACAGAGCCCCCCGGACCCCATCAGAGCCCCCCGGACCCCAACAGAGCCCCCTGGACCCCAACAGGGCCCCCGGGACACCAACAGGGCCCCCAGGACACCAACAGGGCCCCCCGGACACCAACAGAGCCCCCCCGACCCCAACAGAGCCTTCAGGACAACAAGAGAGCTTCCAGGACAACAACAGAGCCCCCCCGACACCAACAGAGTCCCCAGGACGCCAACAGAGCCCCGCAGGACACGAACAGAACACCCAGGACCCCAACAGAGGACCCAGGACGCCAACAGAGGCCCCAGGACACCAACAGAGCCACCAGGACCACAACAGACCCCCCAGGACCTGAACAGAGCCCCCAGGACCACAAAAGAGCCCCCCCAGGACGCCAACAGAGCCTCCAGGCCCACAACAGAGCCTTCAGGACCAGAACGGAGCCCCCAGGACACCAACAGAGCCCCCAGGTCCACAACAGAGCCCCCAGGACCCGAACAGAGGCCCCAGGACCACAAAAGAGCCCCCCCAGGACACCAACAGAGCCCCCAGGACACCAACAGAGCCCCCAGGACGTCAACAGAGCCTGCAGGCCCACAACAGAGCCTTCAGGAACCCGAACGGAGCCCCCAGGACAACAACAGAGTCCCCAGGACCCGAACAGAGCCCCCAGGACCCCAACAGAGCTCCCAAAACCCCAACAGGGCCCCCAGGATGCCAACAGAGCCCCCAGGCCCACAACAGAGCCCCCAGGACAAGAACAGAGGCCCCAGGAACCCAAAAGAGCCCCCAGGACAACAACAGAGCCCCCTAGGACCCGAACAGAAACCCCAGGATCACAACAGGGCCCGAAGGACGCAAAGAGAGCCCCCAGGACCCGAACAGAGGCCCCAGGAACCCAATAGAGCCCCCAGGATTCGAACAGATCCCCCAGGAACCCAACAGAGCCCCCAGGAACCCAACAGGGCCCCCAGGACCCCAACAGAGCCCCCAGGACACCAACAGAGCCCCCATGACCCCAACAGGGCCCCCAAGACCCCAACAGAGCCCCCATGCCCAAAACAGAGCCCCCAGGACCCGAACAGATTCCCCAGGACCCGAACAGAGCCCCCAGGACCCCAACAGAGCCCCCAGGACCCCAACAGAGCCCCCAGGACCCCAACAGAGCCCCCAGGACCCCAACAGAGCCACCAGGACAACAACAGAGCCCCCAGAACCCGAACAGAGCTCCCAGGACCACAACAGAGCCCCCAGGACCCCAACAGGGCCCCCAGGACGCCAACAGAGCCCCCAGGACCCCAACAGAGCCCCCAGGACCCCAACAGAGCCCCCAGAACCACAACAGAGCCCCCAGGAACCCAACAGGGCCCCCAGGACGCCAACAGAGCCCCAGGCCCACAACAGAGCCCCCAGGACCCGAACAGAGGCCCCAGGACCCCAACAGAGCCCCCAGGACCCGAACAGAGGCCCCAGGACCCCAACAGAGCCCCCATGCCCACAACAGAGCCCCTCAGGACCCGAAAAGAAACCCCAGGACAACAACAGAGCTCCCAGGACCCCAACAGAGCCCCCAGGACATTAACAGAGCCCCCAGGACCCCAACAGAGCCCCAGGACCCCAAACTAGGCCCCCGAAACCCCAACAGAGCCCCCAGGACCCCAACAGAGACCCCAGGAACACAACAGAACCCCAGGACCACAACAGAACCCCCAGGACCACAACAGAGCCCCAAGGACCACAACAGAGCCCCCAGGACCACAACAGAGCCCCCAGGACCACAACAGAGTCGCCAGGACCCGAAGAGACCCCCAGGAGAACAGCAGAGTCCCAAGGACCATAACAGAGCCTCAGGACCCGAACAGAGACCCCAGGAAAACAACAGAGGCGAGAGAACACCAACAGAGCCCCCAGGACCCCAACAGAGCCCCCAGGACCCCAACAGAGCCCCCCGGACCCCATCAGAGCCCCCAGGACCCCAACAGAGCCCCCTGGACCCCAACAGGGCCCCCGGGACACCAACAGGACCCCCAGGACACCAACAGGGCCCCCCGGCCCCAACAGAGCCCCCCGGACCCCAACAGAGCCTTCAGGACAACAAGAGAGCTTCCAGGACAACAACAGAGCCCCCCCGACACCAACAGAGCCCCCCAGGACACCAACAGAACCCCCAGGACCCCAACAGAGGACCCAGGACGCCAACAGAGGCCCCAGGACACCAACAGAGCCACCAGGACCACAACAGACCCCCCAGGACCCGAACAGAGCCCCCAGGACCACAAAAGAGCCCCCCCAGGACTCCAACAGAGCCTCCAGGCCCACAACAGAGCCTTCAGGACCCGAACGGAGCCCCCAGGACACCAACAGAGCCCCCAGGTCCCGAACAGAACCCCCAGGACCACAACAGAGCCCCAAGGACCACAACAGAGCCCCCAGGACCGCAACAGAGCCGCCAGGACCACAACAGACCCCCAGGAGAACAGCAGAGCCCCAAGGACCATAACAGAGCCCCCAGGACCCCAACAGAGGCCCCAGAACACCAACAGAGCCCCCAGGACCCGAACAGAGCACACAGGACGCCGACAGGTCCCCCAGGACCCCAACAGAGCCCCCAGAACACCAACAGAGCCCCCAGGAACCCAACAGAGCCCCCAGGACACCAACAGAGCCCCCCAGGACCGGAACAGAACCCCCCGGACACCAACAGAGCCCCCAGGACCACAACAGAGATCCCAGGACCCCAACAGAGCCCCCAGGACCCCAACAGAGCACCGAGAACAACAACAGAGCCTTCAAGACAACAACAGAGGCCCCCAGATCCCAACAGAGCCCACAGGACCCCAACAGGACCCCCAGGACCCCAAACAGAGCCCCCAGGACCCGAACAGAGGCCCCAGGACCCCAGCAGAGCCCCCAGGACCCCAACAGAGCCCCCAGGACCCAAACAGAGCCCCCTGGACACCATCAGAGCCCCCAGGACAACAACAGAGCCCCCCAGATCCCAATAAGGCCCACAGGACCCCAACAGAGACCCTTGGACACCAACAGAGCCCCCAGGACACGAACAGAGTCCCCCCGACCCCAACAGAGCCCCCAGGACCCGAACAGAGGCCCCAGGACCCCAACAGAGTACCCAGGACCAGAACAGAGACCCCCAGGACCCCAACAGAGCCCCCAGGACCCGAACAGAGCCCCCAGGAACCCAACAGAGCCCCCCGGACTCCAACAGGGCCCCCAGGACCCCAACAGGGCTCCCCGGAACCCAACAGGGCCCCCAGGAACACAACAGAGCCCCCCGGACCCCAAGAGAGCCCCCAGGACCCGAACAGAGGCCCCAGGACCCCAACAGAACCCCCAGGAACCGAACAGAGCCCCGAGGAACCCAACAGAGCCCCCCGGACTCCAACAGGGCCCCCAGGACCCCAACAGAGCCCCCCGGACCCCAACAGGGCCCCCAGGGCACCAACAGAGCCCCCAGGACCACAACAGAGCCCCCATGCCCAAAACAGAGCCCCCAGGACCCGAACAGAGCCTTCAGGACAACAACAGAGCCCCCCCGACACCAACAGAGCCCCCAGGACCCCAACAGAGCCCCCATGCCCAAAACAGAGCCCCAGGACCCGAACAGAGCCCCCCGGACAACAACAGAGCTTCCAGGACCCCAGCAGAGACCCCAGGCCCAGAACAAAACCCCCAGGACCCGAACAGAGGCCCCAGGACACCAACAGAGCCACCAGGACCACAACAGACCCCCCAGGACCCGAACAGAGCCCCCAGGACCACAAAAGAGCCCCCAGGACCCGAACAGAGGCCCCAGGACCCCAACAGAGCCCCCAGGACATCAACAGAGCCCCCTAGGACCCAAACAGAGCCCCAGGACCACAAAAGAGCCCCCCCAAGACCCGAACAGAGCCTCCAGGCCCACAACAGAGCCCCCAGGACCCCAACAGGGCCCCCCGGACACCAACAGAGCCCTCCGGACCCCAACAGAGCCCCCAGGACAACAACAGAGCCCCCAGGACAACAACAGAGCCCCCAGGACCCCAACAGATCCCCCAGAACACCAACAGAGCCCCCAGGACCCCAACAGAGGCCCCAGGACCCCAACAGAGGCCCCAGGACCCGAACAGAGCCCCCAGGACCCCAACAGAGCACCGAGAACAACAACAGAGCCCCCAGGACAACAACAGAGGCCCCCAGATCCCAACAGAGCCCACAGGACCCCAACAGGACCCCCAGGACCCCAAACAGAGCCCCCAGGACCCGAACAGAGGCCCCAGGACCGCAGCAGAGCCCCCAGGACCCGAACAGAGCCCCCTGGACACCATCAGAACCCCCAGGACAACAACAGAGCCCCCCGGATCCCAATAGGGCCCACAGGACCCCAACAGAGACCCTTGGACACCAACAGAGCCCCCAGGACCCGAACAGAGTCCCCCCGACCCCAACAGACCCCCCAGGACCCCAACAGAGGCCCAAGGACCCCAACAGAGTACCCAGGACCAGAACAGAGCCCCCAGGAACCCAACAGAGCCCCCCGGACTCCAACAGGGCCCCCAGGGCACCAACAGAGCCCCCAGGACCCCAACAGAGCCCCCAGGACCCCAACAGAGGCCCCAGAACACCAACAGAGCCCCCAGGACTCCAACAGGGCCCCCCGGACCCCAACAGAGCCTTCAGGACAACAGGAGAGCTTCCAGGACAACAACAGAGCCCCCCCGACACCAACAGAGCCCCCAGGAACACAACAGAGCCGCCAGGACCCGAAGAGACCCCCAGGAGAACAGCAGAGCCCCAAGGACCATAACAGAGCCCCAGGACCCGAACAGAGACCCCAGGACCCCAAACAGAGACCCTAAAATCCCAACAGAGCCCCCAGGAACCCAACAGAGCCCCCAGGACCCCAACAGAGGCCCCAGAACACCAACAGAGCCCCCCGGACCCCAACAGAGCCCCCAGGACCCGAACAGAGCCTTCAGGACAACAAGAGAGCCCCCCCGACACGAACAGAGCCCCTAGGACCCCAACAGAGCCCCCAGGGCACCAACAGAGCCCCCATGCCCAAAACAGAGCCCCCAGGACCCGAACAGAGCCCCCCGGACAACAACAGAGCTTCCAGGACCCCAGCAGAGACCCCAGGCTCACAACAAAAGCCCCAGGACCCGAACAGAGGCCCCAGGACACCAACAGAGCCACCAGGACCACAACAGACACCCCAGGTCCCGAACAGAGCCCCCAGGACCACAAAAGAGGCCCCAGGACCCGAACAGAGGCCCCAGGACCCCAACAGAGCCCCCAGGACAACAACAGAGCCCCCTAGGACCCGAACAGAGCCCCAGGACCACAAAAGAGCCCCCCCAGGACCCGAACAGAGCCTCCAGGCCCACAACAGAGCCCCCAGGACCCCAACAGGGCCCCCCGGACACCAAGAGAGCCCTCCGGACCCCAACAGAGCCCCCAGGACAACAACAGAGCCCCCAGGACAACAACAGAGGCCCCAGGACCCCAACAGAGCCCCCAGAACAACAACAGAGCCCCCAGGACCCCAACAGAGCCCCCAGGACCCCAACAGAGGCCCCAGGACCCCAACAGAGGCCCCAGGACCCGAACAGAGCCCCCAGGACCCCAACAGAGCCCCCAGGACCCCAACAGAGCACCGAGAACAACAACAGAGCCCCCAGGACAACAACAGAGCCCCCCAGATCCCAACAGAGCCCACAGGACCCCAACAGGACCCCCAGGACCCCAAACAGAGCCCCCAGGACACGAACAGAGGCCCCAGGACACCAGCAGAGCCCCCAGGACCCGAACAGAGCCCCCAGCACCCAAACAGAGACCCCAGGACAACAACAGAGGCCCCCAGATCCCAACAGAGCCCACAGGACTCCAACAGGACCCCCAGGACTCCAAACACACCCCCCAGGACCCGAACAGAGGCCCCAGGATCCCAGCAGAGCCCCCAGGACCCCAAACAGAGCCCCCAGGACCCGAACACAGGCCCCAGGACCCCAGCAGAGCCCCCAGGACCCGAACAGAGCCCCCAGGACCCAAACAGAGCCCCCAGGACAACAACAGAGCCCCCCAGATCCCAACAGAGCCCACAGGACCCCAACAGGACCCCCAGGACCCCAAACAGAGCCCCCAGGACCCGAACAGAGGCCCCAGGACCCCAGCAGAGCCCCCAGGACCCGAACAGAGCCCCCAGGACCCAAACAGAGCCCCCTGGACACCATCAGAACCCCCAGGACAACAACAGAGCCCCCCGGATCCCATTAGGGCCCACAGGACCCCAACAGAGACCCTTGGACACCAACAGAGCCCCCAGGACCCGAACAGAGTCCCCCCGACCCCAACAGAGCCCCCAGGACCCGAACAGAGGCCCAAGGACCCCAACAGAGTACCCAGGACCAGAACAGAGACCCCTGGGACCCCAACAGAGCCCCCAGGAACCCAACAGAGCCCCCAGGACCCCAGCAGAGCCCCCAGGACACCAACAGAGCCCCCCAGGAACGGAACAGAACCCCCCGGACACCAACAGAGCCCCCAGGACCCCAACAGAGCCCCCAGGACCCGAACAGAGCCCCCAGGACCACAACAGGGCCCCCAGGACACCAACAGGGCCCCCCGGACCCCAACAGAGCCCCCCGGACCCCAACAGAGCCCCCCGGACCCCAACAGAGCCTTCAGGACAACAAGAGAGCTTCCAGGACAACAACAGAGCCCCCCCGACACCAACAGAGCCCCCAGGTCCACAACAGAGCCCCCAGGACCCGAACAGAGGCCCCAGGACCACAAAAGAGCCCCCCCCAGGACACCAACAGAGCCCCCAGGACGTCAACAGAGCCTGCAGGCCCACAACAGAGCCTTCAGGAACCCGAACGGAGCCCCCAGGACAACAACAGAGTCCCCAGGACCCGAACAGAGCCCCCCGGAACCCAACAGAGCTCCCAAAACCCCAACAGGGCCCCCAGGATGCCAACAGAGCCCCCAGGCCCACAACAGAGCCCCCAGGACAAGAACAGAGGCCCCAGGAACCCAAAAGAGCCCCCAGGACAACAACAGAGCCCCCTAGGACCCGAACAGAAACCCCAGGATCACAACAGGGCCCGAAGGACGCAAAGAGAGCCCCCAGGACCCTTGGACAGAGGCCCCAGGACCCCAATAGAGCCCCCAGGATTCGAACAGATCCCCCAGGAACCCAACAGAGCCCCCAGGAACCCAACAGGGCCCCCAGGACCCCAACAGGGCCCCCAGGACCCCAACAGAGCCCTCAAGACCCCAACAGAGCCCCCATGCCCAAAACAGAGCCCCCAGGATCCGAACAGATTCCCCAGGACCCGAACAGAGCCCCCAGGATCCCAACAGAGTCCCCAGGACCCCAACAGAGCCCCCAGGACCCCAACAGAGCCACCAGGACAACAACAGAGCCCCCAGAACCCGAACAGAGCTCCCAGGACCACAACAGAGCCCCCAGGACCCCAACAGGGCCCCCAGGACGCCAACAGAGCCCCAGGCCCACAACAGAGCCCCCAGGACCCGAACAGAGGCCCCAGGACCCCAACAGAGCCCCCATGCCCACAACAGAGCCCCTCAGGACCCGAAAAGAAACCCCAGGACAACAACAGAGCTCCCAGGACCCCAACAGAGCCCCCAGGACATTAACAGATCCCCCAGGACCCCAACAGAGCCCCAGGACCCCAAACTAGGCGAAACCCCAACAGAGCCCCCAGGACCCCAACACAGCCCCCAGGAGCCCAACAGAGCCCCCAGGAACACAACAGAACCCCAGGACCACAACAGAACCCCCAGGACCACAACAGAGCCCCAAGGACCACAACAGAGCCCCCAGGACCACAACAGAGCCGCCAGGACCCGAAGAGACCCCCAGGAGAACAGCAGAGTCCCAAGGACCATAACAGAGCCTCAGGACCCGAACAGAGACCCCAGACCCGAACAGAGCCCCCAGGAACCCAACAGAGCCCCCCGGACTCCAACAGGGCCCCCAGGACCCCAACAGGGCTCCCCGGAACTCAACAGGGCCCCAGGACCACAACAGAGCCCCCCGGACCCCAACAGAGCCCCCAGGACCCGAACAGAGCCCCCAGGAACCCAACAGAGCCCCCGGGACACCAACAGGGCCCCTAGGACACCAACAGGGCCCCCGGACCCCAACAGAGCCCCCCGGACCCCAACAGAGCCTTCAGGACAACAAGAGAGCTTCCAGGACAACAACAGAGCCCCCCCGACACCAACAGAGCCCCCAGGACGCCAACAGAGCCCCCCAGGACACCAACAGAACCCCCAGGACCCCAACAGAGGACCCAGGACGCCAACAGAGGCCCCAGGACACCAACAGAGCCACCAGGACCACAACAGACCCCCCAGGACCCGAACAGAGCCCCCAGGACCACAAAAGAGCCCCCCCAGGACTCCAACAGAGCCTCCAGGCCCACAACAGAGCCTTCAGGACCCGAACGGAGCCCCCAGGACACCAACAGAGCCCCCAGGTCCCGAACAGAACCCCCAGGACCACAACAGAGCCCCAAGGACCACAACAGAGCCCCCAGGACCGCAACAGAGCCGCCAGGACCACAACAGACCCCCAGGAGAACAGCAGAGCCCCAAGGACCATAACAGAGCCCCAGGACCCGAACAGAGACCCCAGGACCCCAAACAGAGACCCTAAAATCCCAACAGAGCCCCCAGGACCCCAACAGAGCCCCCAGGACCCCAACAGAGGCCCCAGAACACCAACAGAGCCCCCAGGACCCGAACAGAGCACACAGGACCCCAACAGGTCCCCCAGGACCCCAACAGAGCCCCCAGAACACCAACAGAGCCCCCAGGAACCCAACAGAGCCCCCAGGACACCAACAGAGCCCCCAGGACCGGAACAGAACCCCCCGGACACCAACAGAGCCCCCAGGACCCCAACAGAGATCCCAGGACCCCAACAGAGCCCCCAGGACCCCAACAGAGCACCGAGAACAACAACAGAGCCTTCAAGACAACAACAGAGGCCCCCAGATCCCAACAGAGCCCACAGGACCCCAACAGGACCCCCAGGACCCCAAACAGAGCCCCCCAGGACACGAACAGAGGCCCCAGGACCCGAACAGAGCCCCCAGGACCCAAACAGAGCCCCCTGGACACCATCAGAGCCCCAGGACAACAACAGAGCCCCCAGATCCCAATAAGGCCCACAGGACCCCAACAGAGACCCTTGGACACCAACAGAGCCCCCAGGACACGAACAGAGTCCCCCCGACCCCAACAGAGCCCCCAGGACCAGAACAGAGGCCCCAGGATCCCAACAGAGTACCCAGGACCAGAACAGAGACCCCTAGGACCCCAACAGAGCCCCCAGGACCCGAACAGAGCCCCCAGGAACCCAACAGAGCCCCCCGGACTCCAACAGGGCCCCCAGGACCCCAACAGGGCTCCCCGGAACCCAACAGGGCCCCCAGGAACACAACAGAGCCCCCCGGACCCTAACAGAGCCCCCAGGACCCGAACAGAGGCCCCAGGACCCCAACAGAACCCCAGGACCCGAACAGAGCCCCGAGGAACCCAACAGAGCCCCCGGAATCCAACAGGGCCCCCAGGACCCCAACAGAGCCCCCCGGACCCCAACAGGGCCCCCAGGGCACCAACAGAGCCCCCAGGACCACAACAGAGCCCCCCGGACCCCAACAGAGCCCCCATGCCCAAAACAGAGCCCCCAGGACCCGAACAGAGCCCCCCGGACAACAACAGAGCTTCCAGGACCCCAGCAGAGACCCCAGGCCCAGAACAAAACCCCCAGGACCCGAACAGAGGCCCCAGGACACCAACAGAGCCACCAGGACCACAACAGACCCCCCAGGACCCGAACAGAGCCCCCAGGACCATAAAAGAGCCCCCAGGACCCGAACAGAGGCCCCAGGACCCCAACAGAGCCCCCAGGACATCAACAGAGCCCCCTAGGACCCAAACAGAGCCCCAGGACCACAAAAGAGCCCCCCCAAGACCCGAACAGAGCCTCCAGGCCCACAACAGAGCCCCCAGGACCCCAACAGGGCCCCCCGAACACCAACAGAGCCCTCTGGACCCCAACAGAGCCCCCAGGACAACAACAGAGCCCCCAGGACCCCAGCAGAGCCCCCAGAACACCAACAGAGCCCCCAGGACCCCAACAGAGCCCCCAGGATCCCAACAGAGGCCCCAGGACCCCAACAGAGGCCCCAGGACCCGAACAGAGCCCCCAGGACCCCAACAGAGCCCCCAGGACCCAAACAGAGCCCCCTGGACACCATCAGAGCCCCAGGACAACGACAGAGCCCCCCAGATCCCAATAAGGCCCACAGGACCCCAACAGAGACCCTTGGACACCAACAGAGCCCCCAGGACACGAACAGAGGCCCCAGGACCCCAACAGAGTACCCAGGACCAGAACAGAGACCCCCAGGACCCCAACAGAGCCCCCAGGACCCGAACAGAGCCCCCAGGAACCCAACAGAGCCCCCAGGACATCAACAGAGCCCCCTAGGACCCAAACAGACCCCCAGGACCACAAAAGAGCCCCCCCAAGACCCGAACAGAGACTCCAGGCCCACAACAGAGCCCCCAGGACCCCAACAGGGCCCCCCGGACACCAACAGAGCCCTCCGGACCCCAACAGAGCCCCCAGGACAACAACAGAGCCCCCAGGACAACAACAGAGCCCCCAGGACCCCAACAGATCCCCCAGAACACCAACAGAGCCCCCAGGACCCCAACAGAGCCCCCAGGACCCCAACAGAGGCCCCAGGACCCCAACAGAGGCCCCAGGACCCGAACAGAGCCCCCATGACCCCAACAGAGCACCGAGAACAACAACAGAGCCCCCAGGACAACAACAGAGGCCCCCAGATCCCAACAGAGCCCACAGGACCCCAACAGGACCCCCAGGACCCCAAACAGAGCCCCCAGGACCCGAACAGAGGCCCCAGGACCCCAGCAGAGCCCCCAGGACCCGAACAGAGCCCCCTGGACACCATCAGAACCCCCAGGACAACAACAGAGCCCCCGGATCCCAATAGGGCCCACAGGACCCCAACAGAGACCCTTGGACACCAACAGAGCCCCCAGGACCCGAACAGAGTCCCCCCGACCCCAACAGAGCCCCCAGGACCCCAACAGAGGCCCAAGGACCCCAACAGAGTACCCAGGACCAGAACAGAGCCCCCAGGAACCCAACAGAGCCCCCCGGACTCCAACAGGGCCCCCAGGGCACCAACAGAGCCCCAGGAACCCAACAGAGCCCCCAGGACCCCAACAGAGCCCCCAGGACCCCAACAGAGGCCCCAGAACACCAACAGAGCCCCCCCGACACCAACAGAGCCCCCAGGACCCCAACAGGGCCTCCAGGGCACCAACAGAGCCCCCATGCCCAAAACAGAGCCCCCAGGACCCGAACAGAGCCCCCCGGACAACAACAGAGCCCCCAGGACCCGAACAGAGCCTCCAGGCCCACAACAGAGCCCCCAGGACCCCAACAGGGCCCCCAGGGCACCAACAGAGCCCCCAGGAACCCAACAGAGCCCCCAGGACCCCAACAGAGCCCCCAGGACCCCAACAGAGGCCCCAGAACACCAACAGAGCCCCCCCGACACCAACAGAGCCCCCAGGACCCCAACAGGGCCTCCAGGGCACCAACAGAGCCCCCATGCCCAAAACAGAGCCCCCAGGACCCGAACAGAGCCCCCGGACAACAACAGAGCCCCCCAGGACCCGAACAGAGCCTCCAGGCCCACAACAGAGCCCCCAGGACCCCAACAGGGCCCCCAGGACCCCAACAGGGCCCCCCGGACCCCAACAGAGCGTTCAGGACAACAAGAGAGCTTCCAGGACAACAACAGAGCCCCCCGACACCAACAGAGTCCGCAGGACACCAACAGAGCCCCCAGGTCCCGAACAGAACCCCCAGGACCACAACAGAGCCCCAAGGACCACAACAGAGCCCCCAGGAACACAACAGAGCCGCCAGGACCCGAAGAGACCCCCAGGAGAACAGCAGAGCCCAAGGACCATAACAGAGCCCCAGGACCCGAACAGAGACCCCAGGACCCCAAACAGAGACCCTAAAATCCCAACAGAGCCCCCAGGAACCCCAACAGAGCCCCCAGGACCCCAACAGAGGCCCCAGAACACCAACAGAGCCCCCCGGACCCCAACAGAGCCCCCAGGACCCGAACAGAGCCTTCAGACAACAAGAGAGCCCCCCCGACACGAACAGAGCCCCTAGGACCCCAACAGAGCCCCCAGGGCACCAACAGAGCCCCCATGCCCCAAAACAGAGCCCCCAGGACCCGAACAGAGCCCCCCGGACAACAACAGAGCTTCCAGGACCCCAGCAGAGACCCCAGGCCCACAACAAAAGCCCCAGGACCCGAACAGAGGCCCAGGACACCAACAGAGCCACCAGGACCACAACAGACCCCCCAGGTCCCGAACAGAGCCCCCAGGACCACAAAAGAGGCCCCAGGACCCGAACAGAGGCCCCAGGACCCCAACAGAGCCCCCAGGACAACAACAGAGCCCCCTAGGACCCGAACAGAGCCCCAGGACCACAAAAGAGCCCCCCCAGGACCCGAACAGAGCCTCCAGGCCCACAACAGAGCCCCCAGGACCCCAACAGGGCCCCCCGGACACCAAGAGAGCCCTCCGGACCCCAACAGAGCCCCCAGGACAACAACAGAGCCCCCAGGATAAAAACAGAGGCCCCAGGACCCCAACAGAGCCCCCAGAACAACAACAGAGCCCCCAGGACCCCAACAGAGCCCCCAGGACCCCAACAGAGGCCCCAGGACCCCAACAGAGGCCCCAGGACCCGAACAGAGCCCCCAGGACCCCAACAGAGCCCCCAGGACCCCAACAGAGCACCGAGAACAACAACAGAGCCCCCAGGACAACAACAGAGCCCCCAGATCCCAACAGAGCCCACAGGACCCCAACAGGACCCCCAGGACCCCAAACAGAGCCCCCAGGACACGAACAGAGGCCCCAGGACACCAGCAGAGCCCCCAGGACCCGAACAGAGCCCCCAGCACCCAAACAGAGCCCCCAGGACAACAACAGAGGCCCCCAGATCCCAACAGAGCCCACAGGACTCCAACAGGACCCCCAGGACCCCAAACACACCCCCCAGGACCCGAACAGAGGCCCCAGGACCCCAGCAGAGCCCCCAGGACCCCAAACAGAGCCCCCAGGACCCGAACAGAGGCCCCAGGACCCCAGCAGAGCCCCCAGGACCCGAACAGAGCCCCCAGGACCCAAACAGAGCCCCCAGGACAACAACAGAGCCCCCCAGATCCCAACAGAGCCCACAGGACCCCAACAGGACCCCCAGGACCCCAAACAGAGCCCCCAGGACCCGAACAGAGGCCCCAGGACCCCAGCAGAGCCCCCAGGACCCGAACAGAGCCCCCAGGACCCAAACAGAGCCCCCTGGACACCATCAGAACCCCCAGGACAACAACAGAGTCCCCCGGATCCCATTAGGGCCCACAGGACCCCAACAGAGACCCTTGGACACCAACAGAGCCCCCAGGACCCGAACAGAGTCCCCCGACCCCAACAGAGCCCCCAGGACCCCAACAGAGCCCCCAGGACCCCAACAGAGGCCCCAGAACACCAACAGAGCCCCCCCGACACCAACAGAGCCCCCAGGACCCCAACAGGGCCTCCAGGGCACCAACAGAGCCCCCATGCCCAAAACAGAGCCCCCAGGACCCGAACAGAGCCCCCCGGACAACAACAGAGCCCCCCAGGACCCGAACAGAGCCTCCAGGCCCACAACAGAGCCCCCAGGACCCCAACAGGGCCCCCAGGACCCCAACAGGGCCCCCCGGACCCCAACAGAGCGTTCAGGACAACAAGAGAGCTTCCAGGACAACAACAGAGCCCCCCCCGACACCAACAGAGTCCGCAGGACACCAACAGAGCCCCAGGTCCCGAACAGAACCCCCAGGACCACAACAGAGCCCCAAGGACCACAACAGAGCCCCCAGGAACACAACAGAGCCGCCAGGACCCGAAGAGACCCCCAGGAGAACAGCAGAGCCCCAAGGACCATAACAGAGCCCCAGACCCGAACAGAGACCCCAGGACCCCAAACAGAGACCCTAAAATCCCAACAGAGCCCCCAGGAACCCAACAGAGCCCCCAGGACCCAACAGAGGCCCCAGAACACCAACAGAGCCCCCCGGACCCCAACAGAGCCCCCAGGACCCGAACAGAGCCTTCAGGACATCAACAGAGCCCCCCCGACACGAACAGAGCCCCTAGGACCCCAACAGAGCCCCCAGGGCACCAACAGAGCCCCCCATGCCCAAAACAGAGCCCCCAGGACCCGAACAGAGCCCCCCGGACAACAACAGAGCTTCAGGACCCCAGCAGAGACCCCAGGCCCACAACAAAAGCCCCAGGACCCGAACAGAGGCCCCAGGACACCAACAGAGCCACCAGGACCACAACAGACCCCCCAGGTCCCGAACAGAGCCCCCAGGACCACAAAAGAGGCCCCAGGACCCGAACAGAGGCCCCAGGACCCCAACAGAGCCCCCAGGACAACAACAGAGCCCCCTAGGACCCGAACAGAGCCCAGGACCACAAAAGAGCCCCCCCAGGACCCGAACAGAGCCTCCAGGCCCACAACAGAGCCCCCAGGACCCCAACAGGGCCCCCCGGACACCAAGAGAGCCCTCCGGACCCCAACAGAGCCCCCAGGACAACAACAGAGCCCCCAGGATAAAAACAGAGGCCCCAGGACCCCAACAGAGCCCCCAGAACAACAACAGAGCCCCCAGGACCCCAACAGAGCCCCCAGGACCCCAACAGAGGCCCAGGACCCCAACAGAGGCCCCAGGACCCGAACAGAGCCCCAGGACCCCAACAGAGCCCCCAGGACCCCAACAGAGCACCGAGAACAACAACAGAGCCCCCAGGACAACAACAGAGCCCCCCAGATCCCAACAGAGCCCACAGGACCCCAACAGGACCCCCAGGACCCCAAACAGAGCCCCCAGGACACGAACAGAGGCCCCAGGACACCAGCAGAGCCCCCAGGACCCGAACAGAGCCCCCAGCACCCAAACAGAGCCCCCAGGACAACAACAGAGGCCCCCAGATCCCAACAGAGCCCACAGGACTCCAACAGGACCCCAGGACCCCAAACACACCCCCCAGGACCCGAACAGAGGCCCCAGGACCCCAGCAGAGCCCCCAGGACCCCAAACAGAGCCCCCAGGACCCGAACAGAGGCCCCAGGACCCCAGCAGAGCCCCCAGGACCCGAACAGAGCCCCCAGGACCCAAACAGAGCCCCCAGGACAACAACAGAGCCCCCCAGATCCCAACAGAGCCCACAGGACCCCAACAGGACCCCCAGGACCCCAAACAGAGCCCCCAGGACCCGAACAGAGGCCCCAGGACCCCAGCAGAGCCCCCAGGACCCGAACAGAGCCCCCAGGACCCAAACAGAGCCCCCTGGACACCATCAGAACCCCCAGGACAACAACAGAGTCCCCCGGATCCCATTAGGGCCCACAGGACCCCAACAGAGACCCTTGGACACCAACAGAGCCCCCAGGACCCGAACAGAGTCCCCCCGACCCCAACAGAGCCCCCAGGACCCGAACAGAGGCCCAAGGACCCCAACAGAGTACCCAGGACCAGAACAGAGACCCCTGGGACCCCAACAGAGCCCCCAGACAGAGCCCCCAGGACCCCAGCAGAGCCCCAGGACACCAACAGAGCCCCCCAGGAACGGAACAGAACCCCCGGACACCAACAGAGCCCCCAGGACCCCAACAGAGCCCCCAGGAACCCAACAGAGCCCCCAGGACCCCAACAGAGCCCCCAGGACCCGAACAGAGCCCCCAGGACCCCAACAGGGCCCCCAGGACACCAACAGGGCCCCCAGGACACCAACAGGGCCCCCCGGACCCCAACAGAGCCCCCCGGACCCCAACAGAGCCTTCAGGACAACAAGAGAACTTCCAGGACAACAACAGAGCCCCCCCGACACCAACAGAGTCCCCAGGACGCCAACAGAGCCCCGCAGGACACGAACAGAACACCCAGGACCCCAACAGAGGACCCAGGACGCCAACAGAGGCCCCAGGACACCAACAGAGACACCAGGACCACAACAGACCCCCCAGGACCTGAACAGAGCCCCCAGGACCACAAAAGAGCCCCCCCAGGACGCCAACAGAGCCTCCAGGCCCACAACAGAGCCTTCAGGACCAGAACGGAGCCCCCAGGACACAACAGAGCCCCCAGGTCCAAAACAGACCCCCAGGACCCGAACAGAGGCCCCAGGACCACAAAAGAGCCCCCCCAGGACACCAACAGAGCCCCCAGGACGTCAACAGAGCCTGCAGGCCCACAACAGAGCCTTCAGGAACCCGAACGGAGCCCCCAGGACAACAACAGAGTCCCCAGGACCCGAACAGAGCCCCCCGGAACCAACAGAGCTCCCAAAACCCCAACAGGGCCCCCAGGATGCCAACAGAGCCCCCAGGCCCACAACAGAGCCCCCAGGACAACAACAGAGGCCCCAGGAACCCAAAAGAGCCCCCAGGACAACAACAGAGCCCCCTAGGACCCGAACAGAAACCCCAGGATCACAACAGGGCCCGAAGGACGCAAAGAGAGCCCCCAGGACCCGAACAGAGGCCCCAGGACCCCAATAGAGCCCCCAGGATTCGAACAGATCCCCAGGAACCCAACAGAGCCCCCAGGAACCCAACAGGGCCCCCAGGACCCCAACAGAGCCCCCAGGACACCAACAGAGCCCCCATGACCCCAACAGGACCCCCAAGACCCCAACAGGGCCCCCATGCCCAAAACAGAGCCCCCAGGACCCGAACAGATTCCCCAGGACCCGAACAGAGCCCCAGGACCCCAACAGAGCCCCCAGGACCCCAACAGAGCCCCCAGGACCCCAACAGAGCCACCAGGACAACAACAGAGCCCCCAGAACCCGAACAGAGCTCCCAGGACCACAACAGAGCCCCCAGGACCCCAACAGGGCCCCCAGGACGCCAACAGAGCCCCAGGCCCACAACAGAGCCCCCAGGACCCGAACAGAGGCCCCAGGACCCCAACAGAGCCCCCAGGACCACAACAGAGCCCCTCAGGACCCGAAAAGAAACCCAGGACAACACAGAGCTCCCAGGGCCCCAACAGAGCCCCCAGGACATAACAGATCCCCCAGGACCCCAACAGAGCCCCAGGATCCCAAACTAGGCCCCCGAAACCCCAACAGAGCCCCCAGGACCCCCAACACAGCCCCCAAGAGCCCAACAGAGCCCCCAGGACCACAACAGAACCCCCAGGACCACAACAGAGCCCCAAGGACCACAACAGAACCCCCAGGACCACAACAGAGCCGCCAGGACCCGAAGAGACCCCCAGGAGAACAGCAGAGTCCCAAGGACCATAACAGAGCCTCAGGACCCGAACAGAGACCCCAGGAAAACAACAGAGGCGAGAGAACACCAACAGAGCCCCCAGGACCCCAACAGAGCCCCCAGGACACCAACAGAGCCCCCCGGACCCCATCAGAGCCCCCAGGACCCCAACAGAGCCCCCTGGACCCCAAAAGGGCCCCCGGGACACCAACAGGGCCCCCAGGACACCAACAGGGCCCCCCGGACCCCAACAGAGCCCCCCGGACCCCAACAGAGCCTTCAGGACAACAAGAGAGCTTCCAGGACAACAAGAGAGCCCCCCGACACCAACAGAGTCCCCAGGACGCCAACAGAGCCCCGCAGGACACGAACAGAACACCCAGGACCCCAACAGAGGACCCAGGACGCCAACAGAGGCCCCAGGACACCAACAGAGCCACCAGGACCACAACAGACCCCCCAGGACCTGAACAGAGCCCCAGGACCACAAAAGAGCCCCCCAGGACGCCAA
The DNA here is from genome assembly GCF_030867145.1 of Opisthocomus hoazin. Taxonomy (NCBI): domain Eukaryota; kingdom Metazoa; phylum Chordata; class Aves; order Opisthocomiformes; family Opisthocomidae; genus Opisthocomus; species Opisthocomus hoazin. The sequence continues at coordinate 29,760 of NW_027448774.1, forward strand.
CAGAGCCTCCAGGCCCACAACAGAGCCTTCAGGACCAGAACGGAGCCCCCAGGACACCAACAGAGCCCCCAGGTCCACAACAGAGCCCCCAGGACCCGAACAGAGGCCCCAGGACCACAAAAGAGCCCCCCCAGGACACCAACAGAGCCCCCAGGACGTCAACAGAGCCTGCAGGCCCACAACAGAGCCTTCAGGAACCCGAACGGAGCCCCCAGGACAACAACAGAGTCCCCAGGACCCGAACAGAGCCCCCCGGACCCCAACAGAGCTCCCAAAACCCCAACAGGGCCCCCAGGATGCCAACAGAGCCCCTAGGCCCACAACAGAGCCCCCAGGACAACAACAGAGGCCCCAGGAACCCAAAAGAGCCCCCAGGACAACAACAGAGCCCCCTAGGACCCGAACAGAAACCCCAGGATCACAACAGGGCCCTGAGGACGCAAAGAGAGCCCCCAGGACCCGAACAGAGGCCCCAGGACCCCAATAGAGCCCCCAGGATTCGAACAGATCCCCCAGGAACCCAACAGAGCCCCCAGGAACCCAACAGGGCCCCCAGGACCCCAACAGGGCCCCCAGGACCCCAACAGAGCCCCCATGACCCCAACAGGGCCCCCAAGACCCCAACAGAGCCCCCATGCCCAAAACAGAGCCCCCAGGACCCGAACAGATTCCCCAGGACCCGAACAGAGCCCCCAGGACCCCAACAGAGCCCCCAGGACCCCAACAGAGCCCCCAGGACCCCAACAGAGCCACCAGGACAACAACAGAGCCCCCAGAACCCGAACAGAGCTCCCAGGACCACAACAGAGCCCATAGGACCCCAACAGGGCCCCCAGGACGCCAACAGAGCCCCAGGCCCACAACAGAGCCCCCAGGACCCGAACAGAGGCCCCAGGACCCCAACAGAGCCCCCAGGACCACAACAGAGCCCCTCAGGACCCGAAAAGAAACCCCAGGACAACAACAGAGCTCCCAGGACCCCAACAGAGCCCCCAGGACATTAACAGAGCCCCCAGGACCCCAACAGAGCCCCAGGACCCCAAACTAGGCCCCCGAAACCCCA